>NC_139233.1:23939813-24166428 GCF_977018435.1 Lepisma saccharinum | reverse complement strand
AAATGGTGCAGGGGGGAAACAACCAACTAACTAACTAGGCTTCTTAAACCCGAGGACAGCAAATACAAGCCTATCCTGATCTGAGAAAGATTTCTATCCATTTTTTTTCCATCCCAACCGATTTTTTTAGGTCCATTCAACCCCTCATGGTACACGAGCTCCCACTGCCCTGATGGTGGAGGAAGCGAATCTATTTGGACATGAAAGAGCATTATGTGTGGGAGACTATAATTTATACATGTGGTTGCTTGGATGCTTACAGAGGATGCCATAGCTCGTGCGATTGAAGCATTTTATTAAGCACATATTTTGATGAGTGTAAAAAATTAAATAAGTCACAAGGGGCTGAGGCATGGTTCGAATTTCTTGATCTAGGTATGGATGCAGACAGACACGAAGTTTTGTGTGTGGACACAAATGATAATGGAAAAATGCCGTTCACCCCGATAGCATAGTGGTAATGTTGTTCTTGCCTCGTTTCCATCGACAACATAGTGGTTACACTGTCCAATATTAAGAAGTTCTCAAAATTATTCAATCACTCTCTTTTTTCTTCTTCTATCATCTCGGTAACCAAAAAAAGGTTTTCTCAAATGTTTAGACGACTACGAAAACGTTGAAATGTAAAATATTGTTGCATTGTAATCAAAAAAGAATTTGTTGAATATGCCTAACCTAAAATAAAATTCAAGAATTAATAGAGTTAAACATTTGCCACTCTGAAATGGCGACGGCTATCATAACATTATTTTCAGCAGGATAATGATGACAATATTATATATATTAAGGATTAGGCCCGAGGGATTCTTATTCACTACACTCGTTTCTAACCTGTCCACACTGGAAACCGAAAACACAAGTACGAGACACTAACTTGGGAGAGGACATGCAAAAAACTCTGCGGGGCTCATCTTAAAAACTTCAGTAGATGTTTGTCATGGAACTCCCTTCTTAAATTCGATTCGAAAGGCACAAATATTCCGGTTCTTGAATAAGAAGCGCGTATGCCTTCGGAAAGAGAGAAGAAGAAATAAATAAATCAACTCATGCATATTCTTCATGTACGTACGCTTGGTGACAAGAAACAGTATTTTTTTTTTCTCTTCAAGAAATTGTTTTCAACTTTTTGCTAGGTGACCCAACAGGAGTGGACGAAATAGCTTATTCATTCAAACTGGAAGCTTGCTTTTTTTCAACAATGGAAAACACATTATTTCCAGTGAAATATCGACTCAACTACCTAGAATGGCTACCACGGGCTTGGTGACTGAATACTAAAAAAACTATCGAGCGACTTACTTCACAGCAGTGTCACTTAGTTTCAACAAGAACAGTTTAAGGCTTCCCGGGTGTCCTGCAAGGTTCGGCATTTATTTTTTTTAATAGCAAGCAGATGAACTGGCCTTACAATATGAAGACCCCTCTCACTGTGTCGGTTGCAGTTATTTTCTGGTAATTATGTCTTTCCGATGGCGTTGTCGCTTTGTAATCATACTTGGGAGTTATTTTTTTTATTTTGCTTTTCGCGACATGTTCGACTAATCGTGACAATACGTTTCAACCTTTCTGCATAAATGTTGATCATCGTTTATCTTGTCCGCATCGATTAATCTTCTTATGTTTTTTTTTGTTTTTTTCGTCGCGTCCATCTCTTCTGTTATCACAATCGAGACTTCTAGATTATTATTTTTTCTCCCTGCAATTTTAGAAATGTAATTTTTCATGATCATCCAGCGAACGCCTGAGACATTTCTGCAAAATGTCGATTATTCAATGGATGTTGTAAGGTTCCATGTTGTTTTTTTCACTATCTCTTGTTTGGTCGATTTTGAATTTGGGAGTTATTTTTTTTATTTTGCCTTTCGCGACATGTTCGACTAATCGTGACAATACGTTTCAACCTTTCTGCATAAACGTTGAAACGTTTCAACGTTTGTTCGTTGAAACGTTTCAACGTTTATGCAGAAAGGTTGAAACGTATTGTCACGATTAGTCGAACATGTCGCGAAAGGCAAAATAAAAAAAATAACTCCCAAATTCAAAATCGACCAAACAAGAGATAGTGAAAAAAAAAAACATGGAACCTTACAACATCCATTGAATAATCGACATTTTGCTGAAATGTCTCAGGCGTTCGCTGGATGATCATGAAAAATTACATTTCTAAAATTGCAGGGAGAAAAAATAATAATCTAGAAGTCTCGATTGTGATAACAGAAGAGATGGACGCGACGAAAAAAACAAAAAAAAACATAAGAAGATTAATCGATGCGGACAAGATAAACGATGATCAACATTTATGCAGAAAGGTTGAAACGTATTGTCACGATTAGTCGAACATGTCGCGAAAAGCAAAATAAAAAAAATAACTCCCAAGTATGATTACAAAGCGACAACGCCATCGGCAAGACATAATTACCAGAAAATAACTGCAACCGACACAGTGAGAGGGGTCTTCATATTGTAAGGCCAGTTCATCTGCTTGCTATTAAAAAAAATAAATGCCGAACCTTGCAGGACACCCGGGAAGCCTTGAACTGTTCTTGTTGAAACTAAGTGACACTGCTGTGAAGTAAGTCGCTCGATAGTTTTTTTAGTATTCAGTCACCAAGCCCGTGGTAGCCATTCTAGGTAGTTGAGTCGATATTTCACTGGAAATAATGTGTTTTCCATTGTTGAAAAAAAGCAAGCTTCCAGTTTGAATGAATAAGCTATTTCGTCCACTCCTGTTGGGTCACCTAGCAAAAAGTTGAAAACAATTTCTTGAAGAGAAAAAAAAATACTGTTTCTTGTCACCAAGCGTACGTACATGAAGAATATGCATGAGTTGATTTATTTATTTCTTCTTCTCTCTTTCCGAAGGCATACGCGCTTCTTATTCAAGAACCGGAATATTTGTGCCTTTCGAATCGAATTTAAGAAGGGAGTTCCATGACAAACATCTACTGAAGTTTTTAAGATGAGCCCCGCAGAGTTTTTTGCATGTCCTCTCCCAAGTTAGTGTCTCGTACTTGTGTTTTCGGTTTCCAGTGTGGACAGGTTAGAAACGAGTGTAGTGAATAAGAATCCCTCGGGCCTAATCCTTAATATATATAATATTGTCATCATTATCCTGCTGAAAATAATGTTATGATAGCCGTCGCCATTTCAGAGTGGCAAATGTTTAACTCTATTAATTCTTGAATTTTATTTTAGGTTAGGCATATTCAACAAATTCTTTTTTGATTACAATGCAACAATATTTTACATTTCAACGTTTTCGTAGTCGTCTAAACATTTGAGAAAACCTTTTTTTGGTTACCGAGATGATAGAAGAAGAAAAAAGAGAGTGATTGAATAATTTTGAGAACTTCTTAATATTGGACAGTGTAACCACTATGTTGTCGATGGAAACGAGGCAAGAACAACATTACCACTATGCTATCGGGGTGAACGGCATTTTTCCATTATCATTTGTGTCCACACACAAAACTTCGTGTCTGTCTGCATCCATACCTAGATCAAGAAATTCGAACCATGCCTCAGCCCCTTGTGACTTATTTAATTTTTTACACTCATCAAAATATGTGCTTAATAAAATGCTTCAATCGCACGAGCTATGGCATCCTCTGTAAGCATCCAAGCAACCACATGTATAAATTATAGTCTCCCACACATAATGCTCTTTCATGTCCAAATAGATTCGCTTCCTCCACCATCAGGGCAGTGGGAGCTCGTGTACCATGAGGGGTTGAATGGACCTAAAAAAATCGGTTGGGATGGAAAAAAAATGGATAGAAATCTTTCTCAGATCAGGATAGGCTTGTATTTGCTGTCCTCGGGTTTAAGAAGCCTAGTTAGTTAGTTGGTTGTTTCCCCCCTGCACCATTTCAATTTTTGAATAATCACTTGTTAGTTATGAACGCACCGTTGACATCTTGTCTGATTATTTATGTGTTTGGGTTGAGGTTCCGTATTTGCTCGCAACATTTATTTTCTTCTTTTTCTTGTTATATGATTTTTACATTAGAAACAACAGATTTCCATTAACAGTATTTCATGTTATGGAAACATTTAAGTCTATACGCCATCGGGGGTGGGATTGCAACCTACGTCATCCGACAAAAATCAGGATCGGTATTGTAACATTTAATTGCTCAGGTCATTTTTAAATATGTACAGCTATAGGTAAACATTGTAACTTGAGCCCTCAGAGTCGTAGACCGGCAAAAATACACCTCTGTTAATCGCCTCGTGTGGGGAAGAGGGACAATTGTAGTTGTTGGTGTAATGCACTTCGAAGCAGACGTGCCCCACTTTTTTAATTTCATCAAAACAACCATTATTCATCCTCATCGTTGCCATTAGCCAAAATAGCCTCGCGTTACAATTTTCGTAGTGATCTCCGTTCGCCCCTTGGCTTTTCGTAGATTAACAAAAATCGTCTGAAGTTTGAACTCTCCATACCGTTGCAAGCTGTTTTTGTGATTGTCCGCCTCGATTATTCAAAGTGCCTCATGTTCGCATATTCAAATACACACAAGTGAAGAGGGTTCATATCACATCAGTGATTTTGGTTTAGTATTTAATCACAACAGCAAAACAAACTTCACAACTGAAGTTAACTATATTTTGCATACATGCAGAAACATAAATTTACGCCCCCGAGGTGGTTGTTGGAAGACTATATACAATAAAACACACCGCCCCATTCTTTACAATAATAAAAATATTGAATAAGTAAGCAGTGGAGTAAAATCCTTTGTTTCATTTTGATGTGAACAAAAATTATAGTTGATCTGAACCCCCTTGTCCAAATAAAGAGTAAGCTCCGGTCTCATCTGGAGACTGCAAAACTGATATGTATGTCTATTCAGAAAAACCCAAAAGTTTTAACATCCATGCACATTACCGTACTGTGGCTGTTGCACCCCACACCCATGTGTAATGTTTTATTTCTCTTGTTGGCTGAACGCGAAGATGCTCGAGACTGCTTTCAAAAATTATTTTCGGCCTCGCTTCACGATACAGCCGTATGCATGTAAAACTAGTATATCACACACAGGCAGAGGGGCAAAAAATAACATTTCTTTCTTTCCCTCGCTTTTGCCCATCTTCCAGTGTTCATCTAGATAGCGTGACTAGCAAAAATATTAAAATCGAAATAAGAATTATCCGTTATGGTCCCCCTCGCTGACATGTAAATAAGCGCTATGCTTTAATAAAAAAACAACCATTGTACAACTGTATAGGTCCTCGTCCATCTCATGCCAGGGACTGGGTATATCTTGTGTACAGTTTATAGTGGCATCATATTCCTTCACCAGATATCAAACTCGAGAGACTTGCAAGACAGCTCAGGTTATAACTTACTACGAGGTCTGTTTTTTTAAAAAAATAATAATCGTCAGTCCATATGACAATGCTTGCTGTTTAACTAACAGTATTCGAATCTCTGAGGGGCCGGGGCATTCCACATTTACCTTTGCTAGAAAGCGCAGTGCAATAAATGTTCTTTTTAAGTTATGCAATAATTTTGACATTATATTCATGTCCATTCCCCAAGACTAGATTTATATACACAACCAACTCGCTCTTGCAATATATTATCTGATGCGACATTGTGAAAGGTTCTCGTATGTTCGCGAAACGGGAAATACACGTCATAGCTTCCGTGAATCGAAAACAAGGTTACTGGGGGCACGCAAAATACCGTAAGAAGAATTATATATTCCAAATGCAGGCATCATCATTTTTCTCTTGCACAAATAGAATAATCGGGCTGAATTTCCAGTCTAAAACCACCATGTTCTGGCAGCAAGTATCAAAAACCTGTGGTAATTTTATTATATGATAGGAGGTGAGTGAAATGGTTGTTGCAAGTTATCTTTTAAACCCAGTACGTGTGTAGGAAAAACTGCATATAAGCTGTATCACACTCTCTCTGTCTGTGTGTCAGGTGATCGTGTCGTTCGCTAGTTGTATGTCACAGCTTAACCCGTACTAGGTAATATTTTTACATGAGGTAAGTTGGCATACTCTGGTAGGGTATATGTTTCAAGCCTCTAGCTGTAGAGCCTATTTGCAAAAAATAAGTTTGGTAACACTACTCGTCGAAAGCAGCTCAAACAGTGTTGCTAGCTGTAGGTTAATTTTCCCCGTTATACAATTGCAAGAGGTGAGTTGCTTATAGCCTATCTGGAAGGTTTGGTGTGTGTGTGTCCATGGTTTATGTCGTAGGTTAATAAAATTTGCAATAGATCTTGTGTGTGTTGGCAACCGTCAGCCCTTACATGTGATATAGCAGCCTTACTTATTGTAAGACATAGTGTGTATGTATGAGTGGGGGAGGTTAGTTTAGTTCACGATAGATCGACCTGTCACGCTATGACCAATTTCTGCTTTTGAGTCACCTGTAAGGCTATATGTGGGTGGGTGAGGGAGCTTAGTTTAATTCACGATAGATCACATTTTAAATTTGCTCACTCTCTCTGTGTCTGTGTGTCATCAGGTGGTCGTGTCGATCGCTAGTTGTATGTCACAGATTAACCTAGGTAATATTAACTGTACTTCAAAAAATAAAATTGTGTGTATCTCATGTCGAACTAGAAACAAAAAAATCAAACATTAAGCATGCATGCAGATTAATTAAGCTGTAAAATTTAAAATTTGGCCTCCCCCAAATCGCATTTCATACATACATACATGTGGAGGACCCGTGGCCCACCTCCCAAGAGGTTTGGTTAGCATGCAGTAGATCAGTATGCTAGAAAATACAGAAAAAAAAGGAGAAGAAGAAGAGGAAGCATTAACACTGCACCGCCGGTTAGCGTCATTAATTCTTTCTTCTTCATTTTACTGCATACTTATCATCTTAGAAGGCTACGCTGTCAACTCCTATTTGTAGGTTAGCCTCGCCTCTGAAATATCATATGGCAATTTTTTTAAAAACAAAAAATTTGTGAAGCAACTAGTCAGTATTGCCAACTCCTATTTGTAGGTTAGCTTTGCCTGTAAAATATCGTATGGTGAAATTTTCTTGGGGTGGGTTGGCAACACTGAGACTCACTTAAAATTGCAGAACCCGTTGATTACCACTATTGGTAGCAAAACCTAATTTCAACTACAAAAGAATTTATGATGAGAATCTGGCACTCTTCAACAAGAAAAAAAACTAAGATCAAGTTTGATAAGCCTATTTATGTAGGGGCTGTAATATTAGAATTGGCCAAATTACATATGCTGGTGCTTTATTACGATGTCCTTAAGCCTTTTTATGGTGATCGTGTAAAACTGATGTACATGGACATGGATAGTTTTATTCTTGATATTCAGACAGATGATGTTTATAAAAATATAGCACAGCCTGCATTGCTTGAATATTTCTATACCAGCGAATTGCCTGGCATCTGAATATTCAACCACATGGCAAAATCTGACATGAAAGCAGATAATACGCTTAAGTCTTATTTATATATATAATTTTCACGAACGTACAATATTGTCAACAGTATCATATTTGAGCAGGTCGCTTGTCACCTAAACACTACAGCTCACAAGTTGGCAAAATCTGACATGAATGCAGATAATACGCTTAAGTCTTATTTATATATAATTTTCACGGGTGTACAATATTGTCAACAGTATCATATTTGAGCAGGTCGCTTGTCACCTAAACACTACAGCTCACAGGTTGGTAAAATCTGACATGAAAACAGATAATACGCTTAAGTCTTATTTATATATAATTTTCACGGGCGTACAATATTGTTAAGAGCGTCAGTTTCCGTAGAGCTCTTTTTTCCATCTCCCCTCTATACAGTAAAGCTGTAGAAGACACAATTAGCTAACCTAGCATACAACATACTTTCCTAATTAATATGGATATTGTCACACATTCCTCTTATTGTAAATAGAAAAAATTATGTACGGTAAATGTTTTGTACATTATAGGGAAAAAATGCAAAATATCCCCCAACTTTAATTCGATCCACCTCTGAATCGAATTTTTACATATTCTCACGCCGGCACATATGTTCTATTTTGCTTCTTTTACTTGCCCTTGCTTAATTAACTCTCGCTAATTAGCATTTTTTTGGAAGAAGTCAACTAGAACAACATATGGCGGTATGAGAAATATGCAAATCAAGAAATATTTTAGCAATATAAGGGCCCTAGCAATTAGCTTCGTCGACTAAGAGTACTCTTTTAAACATCTTCAGCTAGATCGTATTACTACGTGAGGACGTTTAAAATGTTTGGGTGTTGAAAAAGTTTGACCCTACTTTTAATTTCTATTGTTTGCTAATAGATGGCGCTGATAGTACCTCCTCTCTCTCTCTCCCCTCTTCTCCTCTCCCCCCTCTTCCCCCTCCTCCTGTGGGTAGGCAACACCAACAAGCATCAAATAATAATTTCGAGCCTCAAATAATAATTCGAGCCTCGTCAGTGTTGCCAATTCCTATTTGTAAACCTTTACTTTTTTTTTGGTTGGGCACCACGCACTCTTGGCGGGGTTATGGGGGCCAGGAATCCTAAAAAACAACAATTATTATTATTTTGTTTGTTTGTTTGTGTTATAATATAAGTGTGTGTGTGCGCGCGCGCGTGCATGCGTGTGGCACATCGTTTCCCCGAGAGAGGTTTACAAAAATCACGATATACGGAGTTGGAAAATTACGATATGGCGCATTCGCTTATTACTGTTGCCGGCCATAAATCTCTCTCTCTCTCTCTCTCTTCATCTTACAGCAACGTTAACATCTCTATTTTTTTTAGTTGGAAGTAAATTGCCAACTAGTTAATAATAATGCTACATATTATACACACACACGCACGCGCGCGCGCTTGTGTTGCCATCCACCCACCTCTCTCTCTTTTACGGCAGTACCAACTCTCCTTGTTTAGTATATGTAGGTTGGCAAAAATTGTTTTATGCACTGTAAACCAAACCTCAAGCAAAATTGCCAGCTCCTTGCTTGAGGCTAGGTTAGACAAAAAAACTGTAGGTAAACTATCGGTTGTTTAACTCTTCCCTCTCTTTCTCTCCTCTATCTTTTTTTTGTAAAAAGCTATGGCAAAAGCAGTAGGTTGGCAACCTTGCTTTATGCACTGTAAACCAAGCCTCAAGCAAAATTGCCAGCCCCTTGCTTTAGGTGGTTAGACCAAAAAAAAACCTTGGTGATTTTTTTCGAGTAAAATATTGGCAATACTGCGAGAAAATAAGACTTATGCCTTACAAAAACAAACCCATTAAGAAGCATCAAGCAAGATTGCCAGCTCCTTGCTTCAGGTGGTTAGACTAAAAAAAAACCTTGGTGATTTTTTCGAGTAAGAAGTTAGCAACACTGCGAGAAAATGGGGCTCATGCCTTACAAGAAAAATCCATTAAGGCGAGCCCCATTTTCTGGTGTGGTTCCCGCCCGCTACCACTACTAAAACGAGACACAGAGAAGAAACAATCGAGCATTGTTTCAAAAATATTCACTGGGCAAGAAATAATAATGACGAATTACGGTTACAAACAATATACATAAATTTTACGGTCTATAATTTGAGGTAATCTACCTATTTTGCGTTTCGAATACACATATTTACATAAAATGTGGTGTTGAACTCATTCGTGTTGTTTCGGATTGAGTAATGTTGATATATTTCTGGGAGAAATATAAAAAATATGACTTCTACAAAAATACGGTAATTTTTATCATGTATTAACAGTGCTGCCATCTAGATTTCGTTTAATCGTTTTTTCAATCCATGTCGATCACATCCTAGAAGATATCAAGTCTCTATATGTGTTTTGTAGTTCGAAACTTCTGCAATATTTCTGAAATAATCCCAGTGGAATAGGAACTGCAGGTCAGCCGATCAAATAGTAACGCTGACGGAATTTTTTGAAAACCACTCGAATCTAAAAAATATCACAGGACTAAAAGAAGCGATCGACGATTATAATTACATAATTTAAAATACTGACATTTTTCAGATACTTCATTGGTTCTCTACATTCTTATGTACATATTTGCATTGTTTTGCTCCATAAAATTCCGGTTCTTATAACACGCCACGCTTCGGACACAAGCTCCTACACTTTGTTCCGAGAATCTGTAGACCAAGCGAAAGAAAGCAAGTCTCTGCAAAAGTAGGGCTCGACCAATGAAAGCATGGCAGAATCTGTAGACCAAGCGAAAGAAAGCAAGTCTCTGCAAAAGTAGGGCTCGACCAATGAACGCATGGCAGAATCTGTAGACCAAGCGAAAGAAAGCAAGTCTCTGCAAAAGTAGGGCTCGACCAATGAACGCATGGCAGAATCTGTAGACCAAGCGAAAGAAAGCAAGTCTCTGCAAAAGTAGGGCTCGACCAATGAACGCATGGCAGAATCTGTAGACCAAGCGAAAGAAAGCAAGTCTCTGCAAAAGTAGGGCTCGACCAATGAACGCATGGCAGAATCTGTAGACCAAGCGAGAGAAAGCAAGTCTCTGCAAAAGTAGGGCTCGACCAATGAACGCATGGCAGAATCTGTAGACCAAGCGAAAGAAAGCAAGTCTCTGCAAAAGTAGGGCTCGACCAATGAACGCATGGCAGAATCTGTAGACCAAGCGAAAGAAAGCAAGTCTCTGCAAAAGTAGGGCTCGACCAATGAACGCATGGCAGAATCTGTGGACCAAGCGAAAGAAAGCAAGTCTCTGCAAAAGTAGGGCTCGACCAATGAACGCATGGCAGAATCTGTAGACCAAGCGAAAGAAAGCAAGTCTCTGCAAAAGTAGGGCTCAACCAATGAACGCATGGCAGAATCTGTAGACCAAGCGAAAGAAAGCAAGTCTCTGCAAAAGTAGGGCTCAACCAATGAACGCATGGCAGAATCTGTAGACCAAGCGAAAGAAAGCAAGTCTCTGCAAAAGTAGGGCTCGACCAATGAACGCATGGCAGAATCTGTAGACCAAGCGAAAGAAAGCAAGTCTCTGCAAAAGTAGGGCTCGACCAATGAACGCATGGCAGAATCTGTAGACCAAGCGAAAGAAAGCAAGTCTCTGCAAAAGTAGGGCTCGACCAATGAACGCATGGCAGAATCTGTAGACCAAGCGAAAGAAAGCAAGTCTCTGCAAAAGTAGGGCTCGACCAATGAACGCATGGCAGAATCTGTAGACCAAGCGAAAGAAAGCAAGTCTCTGCAAAAGTAGGGCTCGACCAATGAACGCATGGCAGAATCTGTAGACCAAGCGAAAGAAAGCAAGTCTCTGCAAAAGTAGGGCTCGACCAATGAACGCATGGCAGAATCTGTAGACCAAGCGAAAGAAAGCAAGTCTCTGCAAAAGTAGGGCTCGACCAATGAACGCATGGCAGAAAGTTAGTGCATGAGGGGGAGGCAGAGCTGCAGAAACCAGCCGTCCACTCTCTTTACATTATTGCAAGAATGGATGGCCACAAGATGTGAAAGGGTTCAAAGGAAATGAATTGAAGGAACTGTTGGCGTACAAGAGAAGACAGGTAGAATTAAGCATTACGGATGAGTTATTGTACTGGGGTCGGAGACTGGATGTAAAGCGTTTTCTAATTAAACATTTTGCTATTTTTGGGTTACCAAAGTGTATGGTGGTAGATAATGGTCCCCCATTCTCATCATCAGAATTTAAAACATTCTGTGATGAACGTCACGTAAATTTGTACCATTCTCCTGCGTACCATCCTGAAATCAATGGTCAGGTCGAGCGCTACGTGCAGACAGTGAAAACAAAGCTACACTGTGCCGTACGGGAGCGATTGAATAAGAATACGCATGTCAACGTTGAAGAATTATTGTAGAGTATTGGTGGCTTTGAGAAGCGAATATGACGTATCAGGTGACAAAACGCAACAGCAAATGATATTTTCCTACATCCTCATGAATAAATTTGATGCCCAAATGGAAGAAATAATAGATCAAAACTGCAAAAGGGATATAGCAGAAGCAGATGAAAAGGTGAACCAAGGAGGCGATTTTGTATGGGTTATGCTACCATTTAAGGACAAGAGGAATGCTATGAGGTATGTCAAGGGAAAAATTATAGCACGGAAAAGCAAAGTTACATGGCTTGTAAATGTTGAAGGTAGAAACCGGGTCGTGCATGAAGATCAGTTGAAGTGGATAGAAGACAAGGAAGATAGATATCATTTTGGAAGCGAGAAGAAGGAGGAGAGTAGTTGTATTTGTGATATTATAAGGACAACAAATGAAGAGCCCATATGATTAAACAGCCCGATTTGGCTACACTTAAAACTATGTCAAGATGCCCATATGCCCCAATTGCTCAGGTGTGATATGCTCTCAATCCCAAGAATCCTGAATCCTAGTGTACAAATGAAGAACCCTCAACAGACAGATTTGGTTACACTTAAAATTATGTCAAGTTTTCCATATGATCTTATTGCTTACAGTGTGCCACTCTGTCAAAATCCCAAGAATCCTGAATTCTAGTGTACAAATGAAGAATCCACAACAGACTGATTTGGCCATGAGTAGTTGTATTGATGATATTATAAACTCAAAAATTGTACAAAAGAAGAGCTCAAATGATTAAACAGCTCGATTTGCCTACACTTAAAACTATGTCAAGAGGGGCATATGCCCCAATTCTTCAAGTGTGATATGCTCTTAATTTTAAGAATTCTGAATTCTAGTGTAGAAAAGAAGAAGCCTCAACAGACAGATTTGCCTAAACTTAAAACTATGCCAAGTTCCCATATGATCTTATTGTTTACAGTGTGTTTTTCTGTCAAAATCCCAGGAATCTTGAATTCTAGTGTAGAAATGATGAGCCCCCCTCAGATTGATTCTAGAGGGGGCTGACTCAAACCCAGAAGCCTCTTGATTACTAAACCAAAAATACTTATATTCTCTTGCTCTTCAACTTCCTGATCAATACATTAGGGCAAGGGCAGGTGTGCAAATTGCTTGCATGTTCTTTCTAATCTTTGATCAATTCCATGTCCTGGCCAGCAATAAATTATGCACGCCTGGGAGATTATAACTGCTGGCATGCAAGAGATATAATCTACACTGTGCCCTTTCAGGGAAAATTGCATGCCATCCATCATGTCATTAACTCCAAGGGAAATTCTTAGTAAAGAGAATATTGGCCTCTTGCATGACAACATGCAAGCCTGAAATGGATTCAGGTTTTGTCTTGTTGTGATAATATATACCGAGTGTGTAACTTACAGAATATTTATTGCACATTTCTGGGTTTGAGCTTTCCTGCAAAAAGCAGAAGTGCTGTGTTTGAGCTTTCCTGCAAGAAGCAGAAGTGCTGTGTTTGAGCTTTCCTGCAAAAAGCAGAAGTGCTGTATTTGAGCTTTCCTGCAAAAAGCAGAAGTGCTGTAGACATAGTTCCATGGCTTATATGTTTTATAATCAAGAGGCCCCCCAGGTTTCAAACCTGGTAGAGTATGTGGGCCTCCCTGACGGCAAAATGTTGGTATTATTGCCTTGTAATCAAAAGGCTTCTGTGTTTGAGCTTTCCTGCAAAAAGCAGAAGTGCTGTATTTGAGCTTTCCTGCAAAAAGCAGAAGTGCTGTAGACATAGTTCCCTGGCTTATATGTTTTATAATCAAGAGGCCCCCCAGGTTTCAAACCTGGTAGAGTATGTGGGCCTCCCTGACGGCAAAATGTTGGTATTATTGCCTTGTAATCAAAAGGCTTCTGTGTTTGAGTCGGCCCTCTAGAATTGCTCTGTGACTCTCTCATTTCTTACATCATAAACATATGATTATTCACCTATGAGAATAACACTACATATGGTGTCATCGGGGAGTGTATCGTGGAATTCACAGATAATTTTAATGTTTGTCCCGTCATTAACCACAACTTGTTTTCTTTTTGAAGTGTTGATGACAAACATGGGTCTCTGTGTTTTGAATTCATCTGGTGTGTAATACATGTCAGTATTGCCAGTAGTGACCCTTTTGTATGATGTAAATGCCTCATATAATTTAAGGAAATCATTCTTGGACATGTCTAAATTATAATTTTCTCTAGGAAATACCTCATTTCTGCCATTTTTAAGATAAATGTTCTTGATGTTGCAGTTATCAAATTTACTTGAATTTTTTTCCTGATTATTGTGTCTTCCAGTCTGAAAAAGTACCACCACAAAATCCGGCATGTCATATTGTATACTGGAGAATGAATTTGTAGCATCAAACTCATAATAGGTACCAGATGCAGGCTTCTGTAGACATTGATATGTATAAAATTGTAAAGGAACCTGTGGATTTTTTATTATATCTGCTTTGTATTTAAGAGCATAACTGGCTTCATATTCAACAACTGGGATTCTTAGCTCCATAGTCTGAATAAGGCATTTGCCTTCATCAGGTAGGGTATTAGGCAGAGCTTCCCCTGTAGAGTTTAATGTACTGTACCTCATCAAAGCATTATTATCATTGGCAACTCTTCTAAATGTAATTCTTAAACCAACCTTCCACATAATATCTTTGTAATCTGAGAAGAATCCTGGCAACAGGCGCATAGGAAACAGCACTGTGTGGCTTTTAGATATAATTTTATCACCAGCCTCAAATCCACCTATTTTGTAGTAAGAAGCCTCGGTTTTGGATAATTTTAGTGTGGCGAAAGCTGTGGAGGTAATGCCGGGATAATCTACTCTGTTTATAACAACACCATGTTTTCTGATCTCAATTTCAGAGAACAGATGCGCCACAAAATTGTCTACCAATCTTATATTTGAATTTGCCGGATAATCTGTACCATCGAGCTTTACAACATCAAACTTGATGTATAGATCTGCTCTGTTGGGGTGTATAAAGCCATCCCCTACATCAAGATCAATCTCAATCTCTGTGTTGGGTTGATTTAAATTTGCAAATGTCCTCCTGTTTGGGGGGAATGATTGTAGCTCATAACTCTCAATATTTTCCATTTTTTTGTATGTATTTTTATTTAAATATTAATCTCTATGATTGCAGTTGTTGTGGCTCCAGCAAAATCAACTAATTCTTCTTTTTCATTAGTGACCATCAATTCAATGTAATCTATTCTATTATGGCACACAGGAAAATATAATGTTGGGGATGGAGTGTGTAGATGATTGGCTCCATAAATTCAGAGTTAGGTTTGAATGTTGCAATGATGCCAGTTTGTTTGTGAGTGCCTATGCCATTTGAATTGGTGATCATACCCTCGGCCATATTACAGTGAATATTTAGTCTCTATGGCTAAGAATTTAGGTATATTAATAGCAGTGTGTTTGATGGCTGGTTCAAGTTTTGTGTTGTTCTCAAATCCTAACAGCTCTCCTATAGTACCCAGATCCACTGTCTCTGTAGCAGATACAATCTCTACTCTGTGAGTGACAGAATTTTGAGTTAATACTATACCTCTTGGTAATTGAGCATTTAGAGTGGACAGATTATACTGCCCTGGAGTGATGACAATTTTTTGATCCCCAACTGCAATTGTGTTGTTGTGGTGTGTAATATTAGGGATCAAGTACATGCCATAAAATGCTCTGAGAGCTATTGTTTTGGGATACACTATATCATCATGTAATCTGAGTTTCAATATTGAATTTTGGCTGGTGAGATGGAATACCCCCATGATGTTTCAGATACCACAGGGCTTTTTGAAAATTTTCAATTGATGGTTTATTTATTTGAGACATATATCTAAGAACAGATAAACACAAATGTCCACAATTAACATCTTTGAAGTTTTGAACACGGGCATTATTGTAATAAAGATTAGCTGAATTTAGATATTTTATTAAATTTTCAGGTGGAACACCTACAAATAAATCAAACACAAATGCCTCATCTTTTAAATATTTAAGATAACAAATCCAGTGAGTGCCCTGATTTTTGTACTTATCCAAATTGACACTATATACAAGAATCCCCCCACAATGCCACACTCTTTGTTGAGTGGTTGTTCTGGTAAAGAATCAGACATGTACACACCTCTAAAATTTTTGATGCCCAGTGGCTTGATTAAAGCTTCAATATCTTGGTTTTTAAGCGGCTCTTGTTTTTTTTAAACTTATTCATGGCTCTCTTAACACCTTTGCCTTGTTTCTCAATGGCCAGGTTATGGCGCTTCAATTCATCTAATTCTGCCTTATTCTTCTTGGCATCTATTACTGTTTTTGCTACGGCAGCTGATCCCCCAGCCAAGCTCCGAACAGGCCCGAGAGCAGCTAAGATGGCAGGGATAGTAAATATAAATCCCCCCACATGTGATTTTTTCCTGGATTGCTGTAATTTTTTTAATTGGGGGGTACTAAGTAACAATTTCATACCATGGCCCTTTGCAATACAAGAATTTTTTTCTTGCGCTGCTTTTTGGTCAAAGGGCTATCAATAGTTTTAAGAGATTTAAGACCTGCATAAGGTATTTGATACATAACACCCTTGGCCTTCATTGTAGGTTTATTATATACATATTCACAACCCTCATCCCAATTTTTGTTTGGTATTCATAGCTATTGTGGTCCCCAATGCTGCTATTTTTTCACTTAAAGAAGCATCTTTGCTTACAAATCTACCAAATGCAGCCTCTTCTAATTTCTTGTCTGCAACATGTCTCTTGCCAAGATCCGAATGTGTGTTGTATGCTATGTCATGGTCTCTACAAGCAGCATCTAGGGGATTAACACCAGGGTCCCCTCTGTTTAATCTATGGTCCAATTTTGTACCGGGGCCACAATACTGATAGCCTGGAATGTGTAGTTCAAGTGGCAGCTTGTTTATAATGTCATTAACCAGCCCCCGACCCTCAGAAATATTCCAAAATTTAGGTGGTAGAGTATTAATAATTTTTATAAGATATCCAATCCCCTTAGTGTCATTCACTATAAAATTAGACAATTTTGTGTTTATCATGTCCATAATTCCAACCTTTTCATTGTAAAAATTGTGGTTGCCAGCATTTTCCTCCCCAGCTATGACCAGCAACCTATCTACAAGTTTCCTGACATCATCAACCCACACAAATTCTTTAGGCAGGGTGTTGTATTGTTTGTTTCCACTGCCAGTCTTGATCTGTGACCATATGGGCTTGATTAAATTGTTGTATTTTGCTCCACTGCTAGACTTGACTCTTTTTTGTGTGGGATCATTGTTCTGGTATAGAGCATCTGATTTTATTAATATTTCTTTGTAATACTCATAATCTTGATCTGTATAGCTGCCAGGTCTCTTCCTAGTCATCAGTTCCCACAATCCAGGTGTTCCAGGATACTTAACAAAAGCACCTTTTTCCCCAAGATGAGATTCTGAATATACAATTAGATCATGTCCCATAAATGTTACTCTGAAATTGCCAATTCTATGTATGATGCTACCATCACGCTCTGTGTCAGCATATAAGCCAAAGACCTCATCTTTGTTGTCTTTAGGTGTGCTTAAATATTTTTGAGCAAGAAGACCCAATTCAATAGGATCCTGAGTAGCTTCAATTCTTCGAGGACCAACAGGACTAGGTGTATGAATACTGGAAAGTGGGGTGAATGGATAATCTAATATGTTCCTTGCAGCTACAGGTACAAGCTCTGTGATCAAATTTTGATTTTACTCTGTAACAGTTTTGAAATTTTTACCTAATTCACCAATAGCATCAATAATAGGCTGTTCTGTGAGCTTGTGTTGCTCATAAAAACCTCGGTTCTCTGATTTCCATCCCTTAAATCTTTTTACAAGATAATCTCTTAATTTAAGATCATCAATGATTGGCCTTTTCATGGTTATTTATTTATGTTTCAATGTCTAGAAAATTGTTGATTTTATTTCTATATTTACAACTATTGGGTTTTCTTGTCATATCAATTGTGACAAACCCATAACTGTCCTGGTTCTAGCACCTACTGCAAATCTTAGAAAAATCATTGTAGCTCAGGTCCCCACCTACATATTCATCATGTATATGTTTGAGGTTGGTATGGTCTTGATAAAACACACATATAAAATTGCTGTTGTCTCTTATCAGCTGCTTCGGTATTTTAGAAAAAGTCTGTGCCAGGTATAAGCAATCAATGTTTTTGTGCCGGCCCTGTGTAAAGAAATTTCTAACCTTGTTTTGATTATCCAGTATAATGTCATCAAACACAACAACAGAATTATCGAGACATTCATGGAGTGGCTTAACATCTGGTTCAAATGTGGCTATATCCAGTCCATCATATAGCTTCATCAACTGCTGATATTTTAATTGTTCCAAGCTCTTAGAGAAGACATACAAGTGCCTGTTTTTCCAGTCTAACCAGTTGGGTGCCAATAAAAAATTATCAATCATTAGTGTAGTTTTACCACAAGCCGATGGCCCAACAATAAGACATCTAATATTATCAGGTAGCAACTTGCCATTTCTCTTAATCTGCTGTTCAGGTTCTGGCAGCCTTTTTATAACATCCCAGGTGTTCATATTATCACTTTGTCTGCCTCGATCCAGCTGTGTTCTGGAAGTCCTAGCCATTTCACCAGTATCTTGTTGCCTTTTCTGCGGATGATTTTTTCTATGAGATATGTGTCAGGCTGTTTAGTTTTGCTGAGTTCTTCTTCATAAAACCTGCCTTTAAGAATTTCTCCTCGGTGATCTTTTATTATATATGTGTTAAGGGTCCCAGGTTTAACTTGAACCACTGTAAATAATTCAGTGCTCCAGTTTCTTGTCAAACCTCTTTTGAATAAGTGCTTATATTTGCTGATTCTTACTTGATCACCAATCTTGTATTTGGCTTTTCTTGTTGTTGGCTGGTATCTAGGATAATAAACAGTGCTGATCAATTTTGCTCATCAGATGAAGTTACTTCAGAGGGTTTCATGTTGATTGTGGAATGGACCGATTAGTTATATTTTTGTAGAAGTTCTGGAAGAATATTAATCCATTTATAATTACCTTGAAGTGTGAATTGTTTATACATATGATTCTTTAGGGTTTTGTTGAATCTCTCTACAATTGAGGCCTTGAGATCACTGTAACTCGAGTAATGTTGTATTGACTGGCTTTTAATAAATTGTTGGAACACAGAATTATAAAATTCTTTGCCATTATCTGTTTGCAAATAGCGCGGTTATCTTCCACTCTGATTGATGATTGTCCTGAAGGCTTCTGTAACACATTTTCCAGTCTTGGATTTGAGTGGCATAGCCCAGGCATATTTTGAAAATGTGTCTATGACAGTGAGTAGATACTTGTAGCCCTTGTTGATCTTGTCTAAGTTTTTCAGCTGTCCACTTACCATCTCAACCAAGTCACACTGCCATACATCATCTATGCCTTTTGTGACTACTGGCAGTCTCTTATAATTATGTCTGGCTTGTCTGTGTAATTCATCAACAATAATTTGTCTAGACATAATATGAAAACAAGAATATTGCAACTATAGGGTGTTCAGCAGCTGATACTACAGGATTTTCTAAATATAATTTGTCTCCTATTTGTATATGAAATTCCAGAGAGCCATCATCTTCAGCATAAGATGTTTCTAATGTATTGTGATGTGTAAAATCCTCCAATTCTACACTGGTGATTTTTGGTTTATTATCAGCATTTGTTATTGATAAGGTAGGGTAGTGGTGTGCCTGTGGTTGTAGCCAATATTTGATCTTGATTGGTCTCAGTGTGCCCCCAACAAAAAACTGATAATAAAATTGTGCAGGGGACAGCATATATATTTTGCCTCCTGTTGTAAATGGTGAATCATATTCTTTGTTGGGGATACTGTACAATTCAAGAATTTCTGTATGTTTAGGATTCTCGATTATGCCTGTTATTTTTTTTTCTGCTGTAAGCAATCTGCTTGTTACAGATTCAAGGTGCTCATAGTTGGTCCTAACAACATCATCATGGCCTGGTTTGATCTTTATGTCCACAACAAGTTTCTTGTATTGTTGCATAATTTCTTGTAGCTGGGTGGCAAAAACAGACAAAGCATTTGCTTGATTGGATTCCATGGTCCCTAGCTGTTGCTTGATATTAGCTACAATTTGCTGTAAATTTTCAACAACTGCCAATTTTGAATTTTGAGCAGTAAGATCATGGACCTGTCTTCTGATATCCTCAACAGGGCATGCAGTTCATTAATATGTTGATTGGTTGGTAGAGTGGCCACTGTCTGAGTGAGTTGTTTGATCTCTGTTTGGATATTCTTGATATCTTCTGATTTCAATATGCGATTCACAGCTCTCTTAATATTTTTAAGTTCCTGTGATGTAGGAAGATTTGATACAGTATTTTGCAAAGATTCAAGTGCCAATTTCACATCATTTAATTCAGAAGCATAAACCACACCACGCATAGCATCTTGGAGCAGGGCTATATCTGCCTGAGTGGGTGTTGATTGTTGTAAAATTTCAAGCTTTGTTTGGATATCATCGATCAAGTGATGAAAATGAGATAGCTCAGATTCAGTGTTGAGCTTTTCAAGTTTTGTGATCTGTTGCTGGACACTGATAAGGGTATCTACAATATCGGGCAGGCGGGATTCTAGAGTTTCTTGTACATTTGTCAAATCACTTTGCACTGCTGCTATTGTACCTTCAAGATGGGTTATGGTACTTTGAATTTTTCCAAAATCTTCATATGTTTCAAGTTGCAGCTTAATGTTGGCAACACTCCGAGTTATAGCACTCAAAGCATCAGAAGATGGCAAGTTGTTCATAAAATCTTCAAGTGTCTCAATTTTTTCTTTAACCTCGGCTATGGCATTGTTCAAGGGGTCCAGATTAGGTATCTGTAATGATTGAATCTGTTCTTTTAGAGTGGAAATCACTAGATCAAAATCTTCTTGTGATTTTATGCTTTTGACAATTGTTTGGAGCTCTGCCTGGACATTATTAATCTGTTCTTCTAATTGTTGTTTCAATTGCTCAGAGTTGTTAGCCTGGGTCTTAAATTTGGCTTGAAGAGCTGCTACAGCTTCTTCTAAACTTTGAAAATTATCCAATGTGGCCAAATCAGTATATTTCTGAAGCAATAATTTGAGTTCTGAGTCAATTTTAAGAAGAGGGTCCATGCATTGTGATTGTAAATTTGTAATTTCTAGTTGAAGACTGGCATTGAGTGTGGTTTGTAAAGCTTGTAAATCACTTCTTAATTTCTTGACTCTGACATCAAGCATCAGAATCTCATCACTGTGATCTTCATGTCTTGTATGGCCAAATATATCATTAGGCATTTTTGTTTTAGCGGTTATTTATTATTGAATATCTAATTCTTAATTCTATAAAAAAGGGTATAAGCTTGTCATAGGATCCCTGGACCTCAATATATAAGCAGTCACCAGCAGAAACAGTATATACAGTGCCAGAAATCATGTTTGAGTGCTTAATTCTATAAATATTTCTCCCTATTGAAATCTTGACATTACCCTCAGGGGTTGTAATAAATTGTAATTGTCCACCTACAGGTAATTGGTAATGATTTAAATTATTGTTAAATATGTACAATGTTTTACCTGTTTCATCATCAACATGTGTAAGTATGCTGTTCAGATGAATAATTAACAAAGCACTTAGTTTAGATATTGTAGATTGTATATCAGAAGAGGGTGATGGTGTTGGCAGGTCCATAATAGCCTGTTTTTTGAACCCAAATAAGTTCATAGGCATGTTTATTTATTTCAAATCATGCTCTGTGATTGGGCATTGATTGCCACTTCTCAAATCACAATGACCCCATGGTAGAGTATGTATGCCACATGACAAAATACATCTCTTATCATCATGTGGGTCCAGAGCCACTTTTCTTACAATATTTGTAGTCAACAAGTGATCCACACTCTGAATTCTATTTTCTGATGTTCTGATTGTGCTACATGATTTGAGGCAATTTTTGTAATCTTCAAATTCAAGCTCTTTGTCTACAGTCACTCTGCAAATGCCCTTGGCTTTTTTGGCAACAACACTACAACATGTTTCAAAACTGTACATCTTGGCCCTTAACCCAGCTAATACCACAATAACATCACCAAGTGTCTCATCTTTTAACTTGCCAGGCACCTTTTTGTTGTGGGGTTGAATTTTTGAATGTTCAGTGGTATCAAAATATTCAAGCAATTCAGGCTGTGACATATCTTGATAAACATCTTCTGTCTGAATATCAAGAACAAAACTATCTGTGTCCATGTACATCAGTTTTACACGATCCTTATAAAAAGGTTTCAACACATCATAATACAATTTTAACATGTGTAATTTGGCCAATTCCAATATCACAGCCCCTACATAAATAGGCTTATCAAACTTAATCTTTGTTTTTTCATATTAAAAAGTGCCATATTTTCATCATAAATTCTTCTATAATTGAAATTAGGCTTTGCAATCAATTTTTTGCTCAGGCTGAGTCAGTAATTATTTTAACATCAGTATGTTTTCTGACATTTTCAATAGTTTTGCCATACACAGAATTGACCATCAATTTAAACATGGTCTTATCAAATTGGCTCATTGCAGATGTTCGAAGCTCTGTGTTTGTATCAATATATGGCTTCAACCATCTTGAGTGCCTGAACCTCAAAACTTTTCCAACTTTGGTCACTTGAACACCCTGATTCATCAGGAACTGGAGGTTTTTGTAATATATGACATAATCCTGTTTTGGCTCCAGAGTCATCATCAATTTCTTCTGTTTAGAGCCAGGTGAACACTTAACCTCAGGAATTGGGGGCAAATCAGAAAATATGTTGTGTAAATTATCAGGAATTGTCAGATCAACCTCTAAGAACAGGCCATAGTTACTGTCATCAAAATCCTTAAGATCTTCAATATTGAAATCTTCAACCCACTCAAGCCCCGCATATGGCAGTTTATCCATCATAGCATAACCATAGAGGCTGTTGGCATCTACATACAGTATATAATTTGATGGCAGTGCTGGATCATAATCAGGAATATATTTGTTATTTGCTCTGGCATATCTCTGAGAGCATTGCACCATGCCTCCTCTTATACATTGCTCCATAAACAGATCCTGGATCAGATCCAATTGCATTTTAGTGTTCAAAAACATTGCAGACCATGCTAGCCCCGGAGCACTGTAAAAATACATTGGATCCAGCTTATAATTTTGCATGGAAGATTTTCTGAATGCCTGAAGTATATCAGCTAAGAGAGTAACATCAAGTTTTAAATATGCCTTGTGATAATCACCAAATGTCTGGCATTTTAAATTGTTCCACATCAACTGGGCATGGTGATAATCTTCATCAGTGATTCCAGATCCTCTGATTTTGCTGTAAAACTCTTGTTGTGGTGGCAGAGAACACTCATCAAATTTAGAAAAATCTGTAACATAATCATATGGATATACACCCTTCCGCCTAATTAATTTCAGGTTCTGATTTGGAAACATGGTACATGTGATTTTGAATTGTTCATCAGATAATTGAGTAGCCAGTGTAGCCAGGCTAGCCGATAAAATTCTGTAGGAATCAAGAAATCTTAAGTGAATAGGAACACCATTAACTTTAATTATTTTGCTAATAGCAATATATTTCTCATCATTTTCAGCTAAAATATTTAAATTCTGCTTGTCAAACCCCTCGTACCTGATCAAATGATGAAAATCATAATTGGATGCTCCGTGGCAAAATATAGGGACAAATTTTGGTCTCTGGATCTTAATATTACAGTTATTACACAGTGCAATTAAGAATTTACCATCTGTATGAGAATGGTGTTTCACCTTGATATTTATATCTGAAAATTCAGAATCACATACCGGGCATTTTTCTGCATTGTTGAAATCTTCAATCTCTTTCTCTGTTAAAGGCAACATAGGTTTTGATTTTAATAAGATATTAGATGCTATGTCATGGCACTCATTTTCTATTCTATGTGCAAATTCTTTGATGGCATCTGCTCCTGTGTATAAATCTTTTTTACTAACAACCCCATCCTGTACAACCACATAATAAAAACTGGAGGGTTCATGTAATTGATATGATGTAATTGAAGATTCCTCAGGATTTGGGCTACAGAATGCAAGAGGTTTGAGATTTGATTCAAAATCACAGACTATATATGCTGGGTGTTCCAACAAGGCTTCAAACTTTTTGAATTTTGCATTTTCACTTGGCATTGGCATCACCATATGAACAGGTTTATAGTTGCCACAGTATTTTAAATGTTCAATTAATTTGTTTCTAGCAATTTCTGTATTCACTTCCCGAACCCCATTCACCATTTTTTGACCATCAAATACAGTTAAACATCTTCGGCACAACTTGAATATTCTATTGGATTTGTCTTGTTGTTTTCTGACTAAAGCTTCAAGACTGTGTATCAGAGTGTAATGATATGTGCCATCCCCTTCAATTAAGAGCAGATCAATCGGAACAGCAGAATCATCATCAAGTGTACTGATTCTGAGAGGTGCTATCAAGCAATTGCCACGACCAGTAGAACAAATAAATACATTAATAGATAATTGTTTACCATTGATATCCCGGGCCTTTTTTTCAAATTTATCAATATTCTGAACAGACATTGGATATTCTAAACCCTCCATTGCTTCATCAAAATTGTGTTCATATTGTTTATAATAAGTTATTCTCTCAGGATTCCTTGAAACTGGAAACAAAGCAGCTAAAATACACCACAAAAAGCATTTCTGGTCGGTATTTTCTATGTTAACCACGGCTCTTTTGTTTTTAATATTGGCAGGTAATAGCAGATATGTAGAACCTTGTAATGGGCTGAATTCAGAAATATTAATATATAACTTGTGTGGAGATCCGCATAGACTCCATCCAGACTCTTTTGCTGCAAATTCAGAGTGTTTAATATTCAATTGATCTATCAAACTGCTTATTATTTTGTCTAAATTTGTATTTGAATATACAGGTACAGTTTCTGTTATGTGGGGCTGTATTAAATTTGGTGCCATTTGGTTTCTTATATTGTGTAAACAATTTGAGGGACAGCTTATAAGAGCCATTTTGTGCATTTAGAATTGCCTGCACATCAGGATTTACACTGTTCAAAAAATTCTTAATACCACATCTTGGCTCTGATACAAAATAGTGATCCCTTAATTGGCCATTAAAACTGCTATGGATAGGTGGTGCATAGCGTGGCTGCTTTGCCGGTCTAGCATTAACAGGTGTTTCATGCTTTCTTTTCAGATCAGATGTAGATGGTTGTGGGGGCAATATTGATGACTGTACATAAGAATTACACTTATGCCTTTTGTAATATGCCTTGCTTAATATTTTATGGCATCTTGGACATATTTTTGTGGCTTTTCTGTATTTCTTACGGTCGCAAATATGCCGGTGCCTAGACCAATTAGAACTAGATCTATTTTTATTACACCGATTGCAATATTTTTGATTTGGCATTTTTGTTGTTTGTTTATATAAAATTTCCTGGTCCAAAAAAACAGAACTATGCCAAAACAATTATAACAGCAGTTAGTGGCTGAGCTGGTGCTTTTATACCCAGACAACAGCAGTAACTAGGCTCTGGTGATCCCCAATGTAGAGTAGTTTTCCTCTATTATGCTGTTGTACAACACACTTTACCAGGTTTCAAACCTCAACTATATATCAGCTAACAGTGAATATTCTCAAAATCTCACGTGTGGGGGATATTATTTTGCCACATATATTTCAATATTACACATTTTATCAGGACTCAAACCAAAAAACCTCTTGATTACAAGGCAATAAAAGCCATGGGGCTATGCACCACATTCTACTGGGTCTCAGAACCCAAGAGCTATGAGCTCTATATCAACTAAATACAGTCAAAATTGGATTTTGAAATATGCAATAAATATTCTGTAAATCTCACTATGTGTTTATATTAACAGAACAAGGCAAAACCAGAATTGGATTCAGGCTTGCATGACAGCATACAAGAGGGCAATATTTTTTTACTAAGAATTTCCCCCACTGCGGTGGCTCAGTCGGTAACGCGTCTGACTCCATGCTCAACGTCCCGGGTTCGATCCCCGGCCGGTTCAAATCCGGGAACTTTTCTAACGGTGGAAGCGGCCCCGGCGCCCACCCAGCGTCGAATAACATGGGTACCTGGGGGAAACCATGGGGGGTTAAGGCGGTCAGGGGCGTGATGCTGATCACATCACCCCCACTCACGACCGGATCAAGAGAGTGTGGGGCGTTACCCCCACACCCCCTATACGCCTTCATGGCGTGGTGCTATGCACAGGGGAACACTTTACTTTACTTTTTTTTACTTTTACACAGAAATAATAATAGAAGTTTTATGCCCTTTCAGTGAATTCTGTGTAGATTATATCTCTTGTATGCCAACATATAAAGCCACTAGGCATGCAAGCAAAACTTCCCGATCAAAATTTTTGATAGATTAATATATTGCTGAGCTAAATAATTGCTTACCCCGGGCAATAAAACTGATCAAAAAATTAGAAAGAACATGCAAGCAATTTGCACACCTGCCCTTGCCCTAATGTATTGATCGGGAAGTTGAAGAGCAAGAGAATATAAGTATTTTTGGTTTAGTAATCAAGAGGCTTCTGGGTTTGAGTCAGCCCCCTCTAGAATCAATCTGAGGGGGGGCTCATCATTTCTACACTAGAATTCAAGATTCCTGGGATTTTGACAGAAAAACACACTGTAAACAATAAGATCATATGGGAACTTGGCATAGTTTTAAGTGTAGGCAAATCTGTCTGTTGAGGCTTCTTCTTTTCTACACTAGAATTCAGAATTCTTAAAATTAAGAGCATATCACACTTGAAGAATTGGGGCATATGCCCCTCTTGACATAGTTTTAAGTGTAGGCAAATCGAGCTGTTTAATCATTTGAGCTCTTCTTTTGTACAATTTTTGAGTTTATAATATCATCAATACAACTACTGCCATGTGTGCAAAAGCTACATCTGTGAGATTGTTGTCCATAAGCTTGTCAAAAATATGCCCCTCTTGATATTGTTTTGGCCACACTTAAAACTAAGCCAAAAATGCTCATATGAGCTTATTGCCTCTAGTGTAATACTTGACAGTCAGTTCAGAGTATTAATATGTTAACCCGAATATTTTAATTGGGCACCAGGCCCAACTTGCATATCTAGTACTAAGACAATGCATTGTGCAGAGGCCTTCTAGAATTGCTCTGTGACTCTCTCATTTCTTACATCATAAATATATGATTTTAACCTATAAGAATAACACTACATATAGTGTCATCAGAGAGTGTATCGTGGAATTCACAGATAATTTTAATGTTTGTCCTGTCATTAACCACAACTTGTTTCCTTTTTGAGGTGTTGATGACAAACATGGGTCTCTGTGCTTTGAATTCATCTGGTGTGTAATACATGTCAGTATTGCCAGTAGTGACCCTTTTGTATGCTATAAATGCTTCATATAATTTAAGAAAATCATCCTTAGACATGTTTAAATTATAATTTTCTCTAGGAAACACCTCATTTCTGCAATTTTTAAGATATATGTTCTTGATGTTGCAGTTATCAAATTTACTTGAATTTTTTTCCTGATTATTGTGTCTTCCAGTCTGAAACAGTACCACCACAAAATCTGGCATGTCATATTGTATACTGGAGAATGAATTTGTAGCATCAAACTCATAATAGGTACCAGTGGCAGGCTTCTGCACACATTGATATGTATAAAATTGTAAAGGCACCTGTGGATTTTTTAGGATATCTGCTTTATATTTACGAGCATAACTGGCTTCATATTCAACAACTGGAATTCTTAGCTCCATAGTCTGAATAATGCACTTGCCTTCATCAGGTAGGGTATTAGGCAGAGCTTCCCCAGTAGAATTTAATGTACTGTACCTCATCAAAGCATTATTATCATTGGCAGCTCTTCTAAATGTAATTCTTAAACCACCCTTCCACATAATATCTTTGTAATCTGAGAAGAATCCTGGCAACAGGCGCATAGGAAACAATACTGTGTGGCTCTTAGATATTATTTTATCACCAGCCTCAAATCCACCTATTTTGTAGTATGGTGCCTCAGTCTTGGATAATTTTAGTGTGGCCAAAGCTGTAGAGGTAATACCAGGGTAATCTACTCTGTTTATAACAACACAATGTTTTCTTATCTCAATTTAAGAGAACAGATGTGGCACAAAATTGTCTACCAATCTTATATTTGAATTTGCCGGATAATCTGTACCATCGAGATTTACATCAAACTTGATATATAGATCTGCTCTGTGGGGGTGTATAAAGCCATCCCCTACATCAAGATCAACCTCAATCTCTGTGTTGGGTTGATTTAAATTTGCAAATGTCCTCCTGTTTGGGGGGAATGATTGTAGCTCATAACTCTCAATATTTTCCTTTTTTTTTTGTATGTATTTTTATTTAAATATTAATTTCTATGATTGCAGTTGTTGTGGCTCCAGCAAAATCAACTAATTCTTCTTTTTCATTAGTGACCATCAACTCAATGTAATCTATTCTATTATGGCACACAGGAAAATATAATGTTGGTGATGGAGTGTAGATGATGGGCTCCATAAATTCAGAGTTAGGTTAGAATGTTGCAATGATGCCAGTTTGTTTGTGAGTGCCTATGCCATTTGATTTGGTGATCATACCCTCGGTCACATTACAGTGAATATTCAGAGTCTCTATGGCTAAGAATTTAGGTATATTAATAGCAGTGTGTTTAATGGCTGGTTCAAGTTTTGTGTTGTTCTCAAAGCCTAACAGCTCTCCTATAGTAACCAGATCCACTGTTTCTGTAGCAGACACAATCTCTACTCTGTGAGTGACAGAATTTTGAGTTAACACTATACCTCTGGGTAACTGAGCATTTAGAGTAAATAGATTATATTGCCCTGGAGTGATGACAATTTTTTGATCACCAACTGCAATCTTGTTGTTATGGTGTGTAATATTAGGGATCAAGTACATGCCATAAAATGCTCTGAGAGCTATTGTTTTGGGATACACTATATCATCATGTAATCTGAGTTTCAATATTGAATTTTGGCTGGTGATATTGAATACTCCCATGATGCTTCAGATACCACAGGGCCTTTTGAAAATCTTCAATTGATGGTTTATTTATTTGAGACAGATATCTAAGAACAGATAAACACAGATGTCCACAACTAACATCTTTGAAATTTTGAACACGGACATTATTGTAATAAAAATTAGTTGATTTTAGATATTTTACTAAATTTTCAGGTGGAACACCTACAAATAAATCAAACACAAATGCCTCATCTTTTAAATATTTAAGATAACAGATCCAGTGAGTGCCCTGATTTTTGTATTTATCCAAATTAACTATGCCACACTCTTTGTTGAGTGGTTGTTCTGGTAAAGAATCAGACATGTATACACCTCTAAAATTTTTGATGCCCAGTGGCTTGATTAAAGATTCAATATCTTGGTTTGTAAGCGGCTCTTGTTTTTTTTTAAACTTATTCATGGCTCTCTTAACACCTTTGTCTTGTTTTTCCATAGCCAGGTTATGGCGCTTCATTTCATCTAATTCTGCCTTATTCTTCTTGGCATCTATTACTGTTTTTGCTATAGCAGCAAGCTCCCCACAGCCCCCAAAGCTGCTAAGATGGCCGGGATACTAAATATAAAGCCACCCACATGTGATTTTTTCCTGGATTGCTGTAATTTTTTTAATTGAGGGGTACTAAGTAATAATTTCATACCATGGCCCTTGGCAAGACAAGAATTTTTTTTCTTACGCTGCTTTTTGGTTAAAAGGCGATCAATAGTTTTAAGAGATTTAAGACCTGCATAAGGTATCTGATACATAACACCCTTGGCCTTCATCCTAGGTTTATTATATACATATTCTGGGATTACATAGCTTAATTAAGTGGCTTAAATTTATTTAACTTATCACAAACCCGACCCCTGTTTTTATTTGGTGTTCATAGCTATGGTGGTCCCCAATGCTGCTATTTTCTCACTTAAAGAAGCATCTTTGCTTACAAATCTACCAAATGCAGCCTTTTCTAATTTCTTGCCTGCAACATGTCGCCTATCAAGATCAGTATGTGTGTTGTATGCTATGTCATGGTCTCTACAAGCAGCATCTAGAGGATTAACACCATAATCACCTCTGTTTAATCTATGGTTTAGTTTTGTGCCTGGACCACAATACTGATAGCCTGGTATGTGTAGTTCAAATGGCAGCTTGTTTATGATGTCATTAACCAGCCCCCGACCCTCAGAGATATTCCAAAACTTGGGGGATAGAGTATTAATAATTTTTATAAGATATCCAATCCCCTTAGTGTCTTTCACTATAAAATTAGACAATTTGGTGCTTATCATGTCCATAATTCCAAACTTTTCATTGTAAACATTGTGGTTGCCAGCATTTTCTTCCCCAGCTATCACCAGCAACCTATCTACAAGTTTCCTGACATCATCAACCCACACAAATTCTTTAGGCAGGGTGTTGTATTGTTTGATTCCACTACCAGTCTTGATCTGTGACCATATGGGCTTGATTAAGTTGTTGTATTTTGCTCCACTGCTAGACTTGACTCTTTTTTGTGTGGGATCATTGTTCTGGTATAGAGCATCTGATTTTATTAATATTTCTTTGTAATACTCATAATCTTGATCTGTATAGCTGCCAGGTCTCTTCCGAGTCATCAGTTCCCACAATCCAGGTGTGCCAGGGTACTTAACAAAACCACCTCTTTCTCCAAGATGAGATTCTGAATATACAATTAGATCATATCCCATAAATGTTACTCTAAAATTGCCAATTCTATGTATGATGCTACCATCACGCTCTGTGTCAGCATATAAGCCAAAGACCTCATCTTTGTTGTCTTTAGGTGTGCTTAAATATTTTTGAGCAAGAAGACCCAATTCAATAGGATCCTGAGTAGCTTCAATTCTTCGAGGAGCAACAGGACTAGGTGTATGAATACTAGAAAGTGGGGTAATATGTTCCTAGCAGCTACAGGTACAAGCTCTGTGATTAAATTTTGATTTTGCTCTGTAACAGTTTTGATATTTTTACCTAATTCACTAATAGCATCAATAATAGGCTGTTCTGTTTGCTTGTGTTGTTCATAGATTCCTCGGTTCTCTGATTTCCATCCCTTAAATCTTTTTACAAAATAATCTCTTAACTTAAGATCATCAATGATTGGCCTTTTCATGGTTATTTATATATGTTTCCATGTCTAGGAAATTGTTAATTTTATTTCTATATTTACCACTATTAGGTTTCCTTGTCATATCAATTGTGACAAACCCATAGCTGTCCTGGTTCCAGCACCTACTGCAAAACTTGGAAAAATCATTGTAGCTCAGGTCCCCACCTACATATTCATCATGTATATGTTTGAGGTTGGTATGATCTTGATGAAACACACATATAAAATTGCTGTTGTCTCTTATCAGCTGCTTCGGTATTTTAGAAAAAGTCTGTGCCAGGTAGAAGCAATCTATGTTTTTGTGTCGGCCCTGTGTAAAAAAATTTCTAACCTTGTTTTGATTATCCAGTATAATGTCATCAAACACAACAACATAGTTATCAAGACAATCATGGAGTGGCTTAACATCTGGTTCGAAAGTGGCTATATCCAGTCCATCATATAGCTTCATCAGCTGCTGATATTTTAATTGTTCCAAGCTCTTAGAGAAGACATACAAGTGCCTGTTTTTCCAGTCTAACCAGTTGGGTGCCAATAAAAAATTATCAATCATTAGTGTAGTTTTACCACAAGCCGATGGCCCAACAATAAGACATCTAATATTATCAGGCAACAGCTTGCCATTTCTCTTAATCTGCCGTTCAGGCTCTAGCAGTCTCTTTATAACATCCCAGGTGTTCATATTATCACTTTGTCTGCCTCGATCCAGCTGTGTTCTGGAAGTCCTAGCCATTTCACCAGTATCTTGTTGCCTTTTCTGCGGATGATTTTTTCTATGAGATATGTGTCAGGCTGTTTAGTTTTGCTGAGTTCTTCTTCATTAAACCTGCCTTTGAGAATTTCTCCTCGGTGGTCTTTTATTATATATGTGTTAAGGGTCCCAGGTTTAACTTGAACCACTGTAAATAATTCAGTGCTCCAGTTTCTGGTAAAGCCTCTTTTGAATAAGTGCTTATATTTGCTGATTCTTAATTGATCACCAACCTTGTATTTGGCTTTTCTTGTTGTTGGCTGGTATCTAGGATAATAAACAGTACTGATCAATTTTTGCTCATCAGATGAAGTTACCTCAGAGGGCTTCATGTTGATTGTGGAATGGACCGAGTTGTTATATCTATCTAAAAGTTCTGGTAGGATACTGAGCCATTTATAATTACCTTGAAGTGTAAATTGTTTATGCATATGATTTTTTAGGGTTTTGTTGAATCTTTCAACAATAGAGGCCTTGAGATCACTGTAACTCGAGTAATGTTGTATTGACTGGCTTTTAATAAATTGTTGGAACACAGAATTATAGAATTCTTTGCCATTATCTGTTTGCAAATAGCGCGGTGATCTTCCACTCTGATTGATGATTGTCCTGAAGGCTTCTGTAACACATGCTCCAGTCTTGGATTTGAGTGGCATAGCCCAGGCATATTTTGAAAATGTGTCTATGACAGTGAGTAGATACTTGTAGCCCTTGTTGATCTTGTCTAAGTTTTTCAGCTGTCCACTTACCATCTCAACCAAGTCACACTGCCATACATCATCTATGCCTTTTGTAACCACTGGCAGTCTCTTATAATTATGTCTGGCTTGTCTGTGTAATTCATCAACAATAATTTGTCTAGACATAGTATGTAAACAAGAATATTGCAACTATGGGGTGTTCAGCAGCTGATACTACAGGATTTTCTAAATATAATTTGTCTCCTATTTGTATATTAAATTCCAGAGAACCATCATCTTCAGCATAAGATGTTTCTAATGTATTGGGATCTGTAAAATCCTCTAACTCTACACTGGTGATTTTTTGTTTGTTGTCAGCATTTGTTATTGATAAGGTAGGGTAGTGGTGTGCCTGTGGTTGTAGCCAATATTTGATCTTGATTGGTCTAAGTGTGCCCCCAACAAAAAACTGATAATAAAATTGTGCAGGGGACAGCATATATATTTTGCCACCTGGTGTAAATGGTGAATCATATTCTTTGTTGGGGATACTGTACAATTCAAGAATTTCTGTATGTTTAGGATTCTCGATTAGGCCAGTTATTTCTTTTTCTGCTGTAAGCAATCTACTTGTTACAGATTCCAGGTGTTCATTGATAGTCCTAACAATATCATCATGGCCTGGCTTGATCTTTATGTCAACAACAAGTTTTTTGTATTGTTGCACAATCTCTTGAAGCTGGGTGGCAAAAGCAGACAAATCATTTGCTTGGTTGGATTCCATGCTTCCTAGCTGTTGCTTGATGTTGGCTACAATTTGCTGTAGATTTTCAACAACTGCCAATTTTGAATTTTGAGCAGTAAGATCATGGACTTGTCTTCTGATATCCTCAAACAAGGCATGCAATTCATTAATATGTTGATTGGTTGGTAGAGTGGCCACTGTCTGAGTAAGTTGTTTGATCTCTGTCTGGATATTCTTGATATCTTCTGATTTCAATATGCGATTCACAGCTCTCTTAATATTTTTAAGTTCCTGTGATGTAGGAAGATTTGATACAGTATTCTGCAAAGATTGAAGTGCCAATTTCACATCATTTAATTCAGAAGCATCAGCCACACTTTGCATACCATCTTGAAGCAGGGTTATGTCTGCCTGAGTAGGTGTTGATTGTTGTAAAATTTCAAGCTTTGTTTGGATATCATCGATCAAGTGATGAAAATGAGATAGCTCAGATTCAGTGTTGAGGTTTTCAAGTTTTGTAATCTGTTGCTGGACACTGACAAGGGTGTCTACAATACCAGGCAGGCGAGATTCTAGAGTTTCTTGTACATTTGTCAGATCACTTTGCACTGCTGCTATTGTACCTTCAAGATGGCTTATGGTACTCTGAATTTTTCCAAAATCTTCATATGTTTCAAGTTGCAGTTTGATGTTGGCAACACTCCGAGTTATAGCACTCAGAGCATCAGAAGATGGCAAGTTGTTCATAAAATTTTCAAGTGTCTCAATTTTTTCTTTAACCTCAGCTATGGCATTGTTCAAGGGGTCCAGATTAGGTATCTGTAGTGATTGAATCTGTTCCTTTAGAGTAGAAATCACTAGATCAAAATCTTCTTGTGATTTTATGCTTTTGACAATTGTTTGGAGCTGTGCCTGGACATTATTAATCTGTTCTTCTAATTGTTGTTTCAATTGCTCAGAGTTGTTAGCCTGGGTCTTAAATTTGGCTTGAAGAGCTGCTACAGCTTCTTCTAAACTTTGAAAATTATCCAATGTGGCCAAGTCAGTATATTTTTGAAGCACCAATTTGAGTTGTGAATCAATTTTAAGAAGAGGGTCCATGCATTGTGATTGCAAATTTGTAATCTCTAGTTGAAGACTGGCATTCAGTGTGGTTTGTAAAGCTTGTAAATCACTTCTTAATTTTTTGACTCTGACATCAAGCATCAGAATCTCATCACTGTGATCTTCATGCCTTATATGGCCAAATATATCATTAGGCATTTTTGTTTTAGTGGTTATTTATTATAAAATATCTAATTCTTAATTCTATAAAAAAAGGTATAAGCTTGTCATAGAATCCAGGGACCTCAATATATAAGCATTCACCAGCAGAAACAGTATATACACAGTGCCAGAAATCATGTTTGAGTGCTTAATTCTATAAATATTTCTCCCTATTGAAACCTTGACATCACCCTCGGGGGTTGTAATAAATTGTAATTGAGCACCTACAGGTAATTGGTAATGATTTAAATTATTGTTAAATATGTACAATGTTTTACCTGTTTCATCATCAACATGTGTAAGTATGCTGTTCAGATGAATAATTAACAAAGCACTTAGTTTAGATATTGTAGATTGTATATCAGAAGAGGGTGATGGTGTTGGCAGGTCCATAATAGCCTGTTTTTTGAACCCAAATAAGTTCATAGGCATGTTTATTTATTTCAAATCATGCTCTGTAATTGGGCATTGTTTGCCACTTTTCAAATCACAATGACCCCATGGTAGAGTATGTATGCCACATGATAAAATGCATCTCTTATCAGCATGTGGGTCCAGAGCCACTTTTCTTACAACATTTGTAGTCAACAAGTGATCCTCACTCTGAATTCTGCATTCTGATGTTCTTATTAAACTCTGGGTTTTGAGACAATTTTTGTAATCTTCAAATTGAAGCTCTTTGTCCACAATTACTCTGCCAATGCCCTTGGCCTTTTTGGCAACAACACCACTACATGTTTCAAAACTGTACATCTTGGCCCTTAACCCAGCAAATGCCACAATAACATCACCAAGTGTCTCATCTTTTAACTTGCCAGGCACCTTTTTGTTGTGGGGTTGAATCTTTGTATGTTCACTGGTATCAAAATATTCAAGCAATGCAGGCTGTGACATATCTTGATAAACATCTTCTGTCTGAATATCAAGAATAAAGCTATCTGTGTCCATGTACATCAGTTTTACACAATCACCATAAAAAGGCTTCAATACATCATAATAGAGCTCCAGCATGTGTAATTTGGCCAATTCTAATATCACAGCCCCTACATAAATAGGCTTATCAAACTTAATCTTTGTTTTTTTTTCATGTTAAAAAGTGCCATATTCTCATCATAAATTCTTCTGTAGTTGAAATTAGGCTTTGCTATCAATTTTTTGCTCAGGCTGGGGTCAGTAATTAATTTAACATCAGTATGTTTTCTGACATTTTCTATGGTTTTGCCATACACTGAATTTACCATCAATTTAAACAAAGTTTTAACAAAATTGGCTTATTGCAGATGTTCGAAGCTCTGTGTTTGTATCAATATATGGCTTCAACCATCTTGAGTGCCTGAACCTTAAGACTTTGCCAACTTTGGTCACTTGAACACCATGATGCATCAGGAACTGGAGATTTTTGTAATATATGACATAATCCTCTTTTGGCTCTAGAGTCATCATGAGCTTCTTCTGTTTAGAGCCAGGTGAACACTCAATCTCAGGAATTGGGGGCAGATCAGAAAATTTGTTGTGTAAATCATCAGGAATTGTCAGATCAACTTCTAAGAACAGGCCATAGTTACTGTCATCAAAATCCTGAAGATCTTCAATATTGAAATCTTCAACCCACTCAAGCCCTGCATATGGCAAATTATCCATCATAGCATAACCATACAGGCTGTTGGCATCTACATACAGTATATAATTTGATGGCAGTGCTGGATCATAATCAGGAATATATTTGTTGTTAGCTTTGGCATATCTTTGAGAACATTGCACCATGCCTCCTCTTATACATTGTTCCATAAACAGATACATATCTTGATCTTGGATCAGATCCAACTGCATTTTAGTGTTTAAAAACATTGCAGACCATGCTAGGCCTGGAGCACTGTAGAAATACATTGGATCCAGCTTATAATTTTCCATCGATGATTTTCTAAATGCCTGAAGTATATCAGCTAAGAGGGTCACATCAAGTTTTAAATATGCCTTATGATAATCACCAAATGTCTGGCATTTTAAATTGTTCCACATCAACTGGGCATGGTGATAATCATCATCAGTAATTCCAGATGCCCTGAGTTTACTGTAGAATGCTTGTTGTGGTGGCAGAGAACACTCATCAAATTTAGAAAAATCTGTAACATATTCATATGGGTATACACCCTTCCGCCTAATTAATTTCAGGTCCTGATTTGGAAACAAAGCACATGTGATTTTGAATTGATCATCAGATAATTGACTGGCCAGTGTAGCCAGGCTAGCGGACAGAATTCTGTAGGAATCAAGAAATCTTAAGTGAATGGGAACACCATTAACTTTAATTTTCTTGCTAATAGCAATATATTTCTCATTATTTTCTGCTAAAATATTTAAATTCTGCTTGTCAAACCCCTCGTACCTGATCAAATGATGAAAATCATAATTAGATGCTCCATGGCAAAATATTGGGACAAATTTTTGTCTCTGGATCTTAATATTACAGCTTTTACACAGGGCCATTTTGAATTTACCATCTGTATGAGAATGGTGATGCACCTTGATATTAGTATCTGAAAATTCAGAATCACATACCGGGCATTTTTCTGCATTGTTGAAATCTTCAATCTGATCCTCTCTTAAAGGCAACATATGTTTTGATTTTAATAAGACATTAGATGCTATGTCATGGCACTAATTTTCTATTCTATGCGCAAATTCTTTGATGGCATCTGGTCCCATGTATAAATATTCTTCACTAACAACACCATTCTGTACAACAACATAATAAAAACTAGAAGGCTCATGTAACTGGTATGATGTAATTGAAGATTCATCAGGATCTGGGCTGCATAATGCAAGGGGTTTGAGGTTTGATTCAAAATCGCAGACTATATATGCTGGGTGTTCCAAGAAGGCTTCAAATTTTTTGAATTTGGAATTTTCATTTGGGTTAGGCATAAGTATATGAACAGGTTTATGGTTGCCACAGTATTTAACTTGTTTTTAGCAATTTCTGCATTTTGTTCATAAACACCATTCACCATTTTTCTACCATCAAATACAGTCAAACATCTTCTGCACAACTTGAATATTGTATTGGATTTGCCTTGTTGTTTTCTGACTAAAGCTTGAAGACTGTGTATCAGAGTGTAATGATATGTGCCACCCCCTTCAATTAAGAGCAGATCAATCGGAACAGCAGAATCATCATCAAGTGTACTGATTCTGAGAGGTGCTATCAAGCAATTGCCACGGCCAGTAGTACAAATAAAAACATTAATAGATAATTGTTTACCATTGATATCCCGGGCCTTTTTTTCAAATTTATCAATATTCTGAGCAGACATTGGATATGCTAAGCCCTCCATAGCATCATCAAAATTGTGTTCATATTGTTTATAATAAGTTATTCTCTCAGGATTCCTTGAAACTGGAAACAAAGCAGCTAAAATACACCACAAAAAGCATTTCTGGTCGGTATTTTCTATGGTAACCACGGCTCTTTTGTTTTTAATATTTACAGGTAAAGGCAGATATGTAGAACCTTGTAGTGGGTTGAATTCAGAAATATTAACATAGAGCTTGTGTGGAGATCCACATAGGCTCCAACCCGATTCTTTTGCTGCAAATTCAGAGTGCTTAATATTCAATTGCTCTATCAAACTGCTTATTATTTTGTCTAAATTTGCATTTGAATATACAGGTACAGTTTCTGTTATGTGGGGCTGTGTAAATTTTGTGCCATTTGGTTTCTTATATTGTGTAAACAATTTGAAGGACAGCTTATAAGAGCCATTTTGTGCATTTAGAATTGCCTGCACATCAGGATTTATATTGTTCAAAAAATTCTTAATGTCACATCTTGGTTCTGATTCAAAATCGTGATCCCTAAGTTGGCCATTAAAACTGCTATGGATAGGTGGTGCATAGCGTGGCTGCTTTGCTGCTCTAGCATTAACAGGTGTTTCAAGCTTCCTTTTCAGACCAGATGTAGATGTCTGTGAGGGCAATGTTGATGACTGTACAGTACACTTATGCCTATTGTAATATGCTTTGCTTAATATTTTATGGCATCTTGGGCACAATTTAGTAGCCTTTCTGCATTTCTTAGGATCACAATTATGCCGGTGCCTAGCCCAATTAGAACTAGATATATTTTTATTGCTTTGATTGCAATATTTCAAGTTTGGCATTTTTATTGTTGGTTTATTGTATAAAATTTCTTGGTCCAAAAAAAACAGAACTATGGATAGTATGCCAAAACAATTATAACAGCAGTTAGTGGCTGAGCTGGTGCTTTAATACCCAGACAACAGCAATAACTAGGCTCTGGTGATCCCCAATATAGAGTAGTTTTGCTCTATTATGCTGTTGTATAACACACTTTACCAGGTATCAAACCCGGGAGCTATCAGCTGGATATCAGCTAAATACAATCAAAGTTTGACTTTGGACTTGCAGTGAATATTCTCAAAGTCTCACGTGTGGGGATATTATTCTGCCACATGTATTTCAATCTCACACACTCTACCAGGCCTCAAACCCGGGAGCCTTTGATTACAAGGCAATAATACAAACACTTTGCCATCAGGGAGGCCTACACATTCTACCTGGTATCAAACCCGGGAGCTCTTGATTACAAGGCAGCAATATTAACACTTCACCATGGGGAGGCCTCAAACCCAGGAGCCTTTGATTACAAGGCATATAAGCCATGGGGCTATGCCCACGCTCTACTGAGTATCAGACCCAGGAGCCTCTTGATTACAAGGCATATAAGCCATGGGGCTATGCCCACGCTCTACTGAGTATCAGACCCAGGAGCTATGAGCTGGATATCAGCTAAATACAGTCTTTGGAGTTGCAGTGAATATTTTCAAAGTCTCACGTGTGCATATATTATTTCAGAGCAGAGACGTCTAGAATTGGAGCCAGGTCTGCATGCTGTCATGCAAAGGAGTAATATCCTTTTAGTAAGAATTTTCCCTATTACACAGAAATATCAATTAAAGTTTCATGCCCTTCCAGTGAATTGGAGTCAATGGCATGTGTCAGGCCTGCATGCTATCATGCAAAGGGAATTTTCCAGAGAATTGCACAGAAATATCAATAATGCCCCCTTTCAGGTTATTTTTTTCTGTGTAGATTATCCCCCATGCGTGCCAGCATATGAAAGCCCCCAAGCGTGCATAATGTATTACCGGGGCAAGCAATGCATCAATCTTCCCGATCATAACTGTCTGACAGACTAATGTATTTCTGAGCTAAGTAATTACTGCCCCGGGCATAAAACTGATCAAAGATTAGGAAGAAAACAGGTAACAGTTCAATTTGCAGCCTGCCTTTGTCCAAGGTAATCCTGTAATCTGTAAGGCATTTTTGGCTTAGTTTTAAGTGTGGCCAAAACAATATCAAGAGGGGCATATTTTTGACAAGCTTATGGACAACAATCTCACAGATGTAGCTTTTGCACACATGGCCAAATCAGTCTGTTGTGGATTCTTCATTTGTACACTAGAATTCAGGATTCTTGGGATTTTGACAGAGTGGCACACTGTAAGCAATAAGATCATATGGACAACTTGACACAATTTTAAGTGTAACCAAATCTGTCTGTTGAGGGTTCTTCATTTGTACACTAAGATTCAAGATTCTTGGGATTGACAGCATAGCACACCTGAGCAATTGGGGCATATGGGCATCTTGACATAGTTTTAAGTGTAGCCAAATCGGGCTGTTTAATCATATGGGCTCTTCATTTGTTGTCCTTATAATATCACAAATACAACTACTGAGGAGGATAATGATGAACGAATTCATGGACCAGATACAGGTCAAGACGGCGGATCAGTTTTCTGCGATGAAGACTTATTCATTACAGGGAAAAGTGGAAGTAATGACAGTGGTTCTGTGGCGCCGGAAGCTTCTACGCCAGATGACAAACCGTCTACATCGTATTTGGATGATTCCTGCAGCCCACATCAGCAGCATCAGTGTAGGAGGTCCTCTCGACAGAGAAAACCACCTGATAGACTGAAATATAACTAAATCAAATAAGGAAGAGGGGGAATGTTAAGTGTGCATAATATCTGAATCGATATTAAATTGTTTTAAAGTTATTGCTTGTCGAGATTCATGTGTTCAGCCATCTTAGAAATGGTCGTGTAAATTTAGTATTAAATCGTTGTATCCTCATGTTAATCTTTATATTATCAAGTACCTACGTGTGTGAATCATTTACCTTCTGCGTACATACACGACATTTACAATGTTTACAACCCCCAAGCCGCGCTGTCGAAAAAACTCCCAGCTTCGTCGCTAAAGAAAGTTGCTGTGAAACATGACACCGAGCATCGTCGTGCCGAATTGGTCCAATTTCAAGCTTCGAACCGCGGACTTTGGCGCCTTGTTAGAGTTGAAAGGTTTAGCGGAAGGAAAGTTTCCATTGGGAAAGTTGAAAGAAAGCCAAGTCGAAAGGGGGGTTGGAAGAAAGAGAAAGCGGGGAAAGGGTAGATTGAAGATTGAGCAAATATCGTATGACAGCGTGAAACCAAATTGAGGTTTCAATTTGTCAGAACCAAACTCTTTGAAAAACATGTGCGAGTGATTAATGACACGTGTTCTCTTGTTTTAAAATTACCTCGGTGAGCAGTAGGGAAGTCAATATGCAAGAGGGAGAATCGGAAAATAAGGTTCCCTGAATCAATCATTACATTTAGTTCGGGGTTAGTCGCTATAGCCTGACAAGTTAAATCCCTATATGCGCAGATCGCTACGGAGCACTTCCTATTACGTCATCCTCCCCACCACTCTTCTACGTACTAGTCTGGCCTTGAGACTATGAGTGGTGCCAACTCAGCAAAATTAAGCTGAAACAAATATGACAAACTATTTTTACTGTCTAGATTGACGATGCCGGCTCATATCAGTTTATCAGTGGTTCATTTGATTTAATCCGGTCTTTGGAAATGCGTGCGTAAACTGTAGTATTACGCACGCGCGTTAAGGTTTATAACGAAGAGAAACTACTGGGCGAATGACTTCATTTTCTGAATGCGACATCGAGCAGTGGCCTGTTTTTTTAAATGCCGAGTGGGGTGGGGGTTCTTTTGTTTATCGTACAACAATCACTACGAGAAGGCAATCTGATAACACGCTTGCCTGTGTTCTTTTTTAAAGCATCGAAATGTTCTTGCTCTTTACTCTTGGCTGTATATTTTTGAAATGCAAAAATCAAATTATGCCGAGTCCAACGAAATTCACAATCTGCTCCGGAATGCCCCTTGGAGCACAGGCCAGAGAAATTGTTTACAAATGTTGCAACATATTTGCGAAATCAGAAGGAGTTACATAAACTTAAGTATAATGTTGTCGAGTCGACAAGCGCCGCCACGGGAGTATCTACTCGTAAAGGGATGGTTTCTCAAGTTTTAAAAGAACTGGATTGGATTGATTTGTTGTTTTAAGTCCACTTTATGCACAGTAAGGCTAATCGAGATTGGACGTACAATTTAAAGTGAGATCCGAACCACTATGTTCCTCCACCGGGAATCGAACCCGGGATCCCTTGATTACAGGGCGACGACGCTACCACTGCGCCATCGGGGAGTTCAAGTTTTAAAAGAAGGAAAAGAGTCGTTGGCGAAAGGTGAGCTGAAGTTCTGTACTCCGACAGGTAGAAAACAGCCCAGGAAAAAGCGAATACAAATTTCGTTGAAAATCCTCAGACCATTCCGCTCCCTACAAGGTTGCAACACTGCGAACCAACGTCGCTGCGGAGAATGGAGTGGGTAAATGTGGTGTGAGCTGCGCAACAGCTATTTGCAGCGTCTTGTTTTTAAACTTGTCAAGTTATAGGTGGAACCAGCAAATAGTTGAATATCCACTTAGCATAACATTGGGTACTCGGCATGTGTGCAATGTGTCAGCTGAGTTATTGTGAATAGTGTCTATTGAAATATGGAGTTCTTAGTCGAGTCAAGGGTTGTCGAGGGGGTAAGCCCAATTACTGTCCCTTAAATCCGTCACAAGGTTTAGTGCAGAGTTGTTAAAGGTCCAGGAATTTTAAATAAATTCAAATCCGGTTCAGGAGAGAAAATCAACAAGCGTAAATGATGTGCTGGACTGTAGAGAACCTTCTTATGGTTAAAGTATTTCAATTCTGTCCAGGAACCTTTTATTCCAGATCAATTTAAATACGGTCCAGGAAATTTTTTTTCAATGAATAAATCCTTAAAAGTGGCATTTCATTTCTATTGTCTATCCACTGTAAGAATGAAATTAATGTAAACAATACCATGTTTTTTCTGTAAAATACATAACTTTCTGTCTGTTATTTTTGGTGATACTTTACCCAAGAATATATTGGTTCTAGTTCCACGTTCCATAATATAAGGTCCCACAACTTCGATATAGCAGCTACGCAGAGTGGTATGCCTTTATCCCACGCACTACATTCCTATGCGCAAGATTCTTGCACAGCCACCACTGGAACAACCAATAGGATTTCTCAGGAGTCACGTGTACTTGTTTACATTAACTCGATCTTTTCGCGGACAAAGAATAGATGTCGCTACTGGTGAGATATGAGTATGTGGTCTTTATACCAAACAGAAAGGCAGCAACTTAAAATTTCTACACGCTGATAAAAGAGAAAAACAGTATGCTGATAAAAGAGAATGCAAAGAATCTTAAAAATATATATATTCTTTCTCTGAAAGACATTTTTCCCAGATAGATTTCTAGTAGAAGATGTGAAGTGTGTGTAAATCTGTAAATAGAATAACTTGAATTTGAATATTTTGGGTGCGTCATCACTGAGGCTGTTTTGCACTCTTCACACTATACGGGGTCTAGCCCCTTATCGTAACAAAAATAAAAGCGTCTCTGAAAACTAAAATTTCATTACCGTTGTCAAAACTGAGGGTTTAAAAGGGTGCTCAGCACAAATAAGGACAAAACATAGGACGACACAGAATTATATTGGCGATGGGGCCAGTTGCCAGAGCCTTGTACTACGTGGAAGTGAGGTTGACTATTCGGTGCACTATGTGAAAGGAGCTTACAGCCCTGTAAATAGAATAAGAACGAAAATTGTAAAGTAAAAGAGACCTGATAAAACATTTCAATTTACATGTCTAAATCAACATGATCTTGGTTTTACGTACTAAGGATGCCTAAAAGATTAGGTACAGAACACGTGTGTCACTAGTAAAACCTTTGCTTCTTTCTGGGGGGGGGGGTTGTCATCCATTGCGGCAACTAGATGTTCGCACAAGGGAATTATTATTTCCATCATTAATAATAGCAACAGCAACAATCCAAAAAAACTTTAAAGTAAAATTGAAAATTTCACATTCATTTCCTCGCAAAACTTTGTGTGCAATGAAATGAATGTGTACTTTTATATTATTTTAAAATTTTCTATATTTAATATATTTCCCGAGTATTAATTGTTCCCCTCCTTTCTGCACTGCTTTTCTTTGAAGAGAAAAACAATCTGGTATCTATTGTCGAACCCTAAGCGAACCAAGGGAGCGTGGGTGATGCAATCTGCTGCTTCCATGTAAGCCTGCCTCTGCGTTGCCAAAATGTGTGATGTTCTTCAACACATCGTCGTCACGTTTTTATTCAGTGCCCAGTGTCTGCATCATCATGAAGTGGAAAATCGTATACAGCGTATATCGTAAGTTACATCTTCCATGTACCCTTACACAGTTTCCTAAACTGAAACTGTACCCAGTCCACATTAGGTCCTAGCAGTGGCGGCGAGTGGGGCAGTTGCCCCCACTTTTATCCACTTTTGTCCCCGCAATATGCTAAACCTTATCTACAAGGGGAAATATACTGTCTTTGCTCCCCAGTTTTGACATCCCCGATTTTGGAACCCAATCGCCGCCACTGGGACCTAGAAATAAAGTTTCAATTTATAGTTGCATTTTATTTTGTACATTTTCTTATCGCAGCTAGTATCATGAACAACTGCTGATTTGGACAAGGCATCGAGTGGTAGCGTGCCTGAACAATGTAATTTGCTGCCCAAGTACGTACGTGGCCTTATTTACTGAACAAACCTCGTATTTCATAAAATATGCCGAAGCCAATCTGGGAAAGGAGCAACGAGACCCTTCAACATAAGAATGCTCCTCCCCACTACCTCTCAAACCTTTTACGGCTTGTATAAAAAGCGAGGAAAGTGTATATAACGTAAGGCGGTCGAATTTCAGAACCTTATTTTTTAAATTCTTTTATTGGACGTGAAGGCATGAAAAATATATCGTTCCTTCTCTTATCAGCAACAGAAATATCCCTTCCTTTGCTTTGTATTTCATGAAACGTAACCTCGGCTTTTCTTATGGGCAAAACTAACATTTGAAGCCAGTGTTGCCAGAAACTACCATAAAAATTACTTTCTTTTACAATGTAAGGAAAAATTACTAAATTTTAAATTGAGATGTTAATGACACCAATGGAAGATTTCAGTATGTTTCTCGTAACAGTGGTCTAACGTGGGGGCATTTACAGGGTATGCCCCCCTTTTAAGCCCGTATTTGAAAAGTAACGAACGTCGGTACATGAAATACGACCACCTGCTAAGAAAATATTATAGTGTCATATCACCCTTGTGTAATTTAGAAGTACGTGGTTACTTACGTTGTAATCAAGGGGTCCTGGATAAAATGTAAGTATGGTCAGCACTTTCTTTTGTAATTTGTAAAGAGATACTATTTTCCCCAAAAAAGGCATCTATTTAAAAGGCAATTTAGACGCTTCTAAACGGATGAACATATAAATCTGGAAACATATTATTCAAATTCTTCATATTAGTTGCTAAAGAGTACCTAAAGTTGACGGGAAAGACATTACAAAATCGTCAGTTTTAGTAACTTCTCGCCAGAGATGGCAACTATGCATGAGCCACGAATTGACTTATACTGGAATTAGAGCAAAGGATGTTTTGATCATAAGAAATCTTATGGAAATAAGCTTCTTATCAACACTATAAACAATAACCATGTCTAAAATCTGCATTCAGTAGTAAAAGCTGTAAAAGACTGCTCAAAACCGTAGCTAAAACAACACCCGCCCCCAAACAACGTATTTTCCTGGATGTGGGTCAAGGCACCAAAGCCTCGTTAGCCTGCAGGGAGTACTACGTGTAAGAGGGCGTTACTCCAAGGAGCCTTCTGAAAAGATCACACCTTACACCCTACATGACTTTATCTTAGGTATACAGTGTAAAAAGCGCACACACGATTATGAATATGAAATTTCTGGAAACTTTCATGCATCTGACAACCCTGCTTTCTATCTTCTAGACGAAATTCTGTTTTATTACTAAGTGAATTATAAACACGTATTCTGTTCTTGCTCTCTGTTTTATGACGGAAAGAAAGAGAAAAAAATGTCTGTACACGCTAAGATTGCATCGTTCGTAACTTGTGAGAAGAATTTTGCAGGCCGGATAACACAAGAATGCAGTGAATATTTCATTAGATTTCCCTCTCACCTGTCTGCTCCGTTGCTAGATAATACATGAAGGTGTCGCCAGGTGGGAGCACCATCGCATCTCCGCTTCAAAATTGCGGCTCTGGAGGTCAGAAGCACAGAGCTTATCAGGTAAAAAGAAAATTGCCAAGGAAAAAAAGGATTCATAAAATATTCTTCCTTGTTCATTTAATAATGAGGTAACAAGTAAACTACGAATAAATTTCAACAGAAACGCGATACAATTTTTTGGAAGTCGTGCGGAATAATTGAATGCCTATACTTACGGTTGTGTTTCTAGATACAGCAAAACTATCGCGAGGTCCTTGTTTCTCAATCAAGTTGATAGCTGGAACATTTATTGAGAAAGAGTCATTCTCCTAGTGTTGATGGCTAATCGGAGAATGAATTCTGCACGATAAGAGTTCAAGCTATATCATCGTGATTGTTAAAAAAAGTGATTGTTTTGCTCTGTGAAGAAACTACGAATTTATGTGAAGGCTCTTTCGTCACTATATGTTACGATTACAGCGTTATAAGCAAGGAACAGATTTATATGTAGTAAACAAGTGTAAATACATATTTAGTTATTTCAACCATAATATGGAGTTTAATATGGACTTAAAAATGTAAAAAAATACTTTTTTAATAATATAAGACTACATGAGCTACATAAAATACAGTACGCTTACATTGGCATTGATTGTAAAACAACACAAAGTGTACTTTCATTTTCTATTTCTAAAATAATGAATAACAAAATTTTGTTGTAAGTGTTCGGACGTGAATTTCCTTCTGTTGGTTCTTAAGATCGATTTCTATTGACTAAAAACTACATTCAATATGGCAAGAAGTAATGGAAGTGACCCAACTCTTTCGGTCACACGGGGACATGAATTTATTGCGCGAATATGGAGTGTATGTTGAGAAATATTCTGAAATATAGAAATATGTAAAAAATATCTCGAATATGTCAAATATGAGTTAAAACCTAATATAGGTACAAATATGGAAAATAAAAACAGAATTTTTCGAGTCTACATGGCATGATCTACAAAGGTTATACAAAATATGCGTATAACTGATTTCAATTTCTTAAATCGCTGAAATTTGCGGGGCTTAGTAAAAGTTAAACGGACCATATTGCATTTCTGGGGTGAGAGGTTGAAATAACAGTTAATCACAATTTGATGGATTGATATTTTTCAGCGGAAGGGGCGGGCATGCCCCCCCAAAAAGGATGGCTAAGTATTGCAAAACGTGATTGCGATCTGTTACTTCCTTACGATTTATAAACAACAATTGTCTTTGATGTACGTTATTTGAACTGCATTACGGTATATGGCCCGAAGGTCCGTCACAGCTCGAAATTCCATTTGACCAATTAGAAAACGACGTGGTTCCGAGTGGGGGAGGGGGGGTTGGTTCAAACTAAACGAGGCCACCTGACAACGTCTCGGTCCCAGAAATTACACAATTAGGGGGACTTTTGCAACAATCAAAGGGGGCCTTAATGACCCAACGGCGCAACTAGACTTGAGAGAAATAGGATTGTTGCTCATTTTTGCGCCCTGCGAAAGGCTTTTGTTGCGTCATCAAGCTGAGGAAATAACAATCGAGTTGGAAAGGGGGGGGGGGAGTATCTTGATATTTTAAACCGTTTGCTTCAAGAGAACGAAGTTGTCGAGTTCATGAAAGGTTCCGCCCTCTCAGAAGACCCCTTTGTGACGTCACGAAAGGTTACGTAGAAGAGAAACTGAGCCTACAGCTTCCCCTCCCAACAATTTACCCAGAATGCCGTAGGCAGCAACAGCCTCTATGATTGATTATTCGTCTCGTCAGCATAGGGTGAAACGGAGCTTGTTTCGAAATGGGGGGGAGAGGAGGTCGGTGCACGAACCAAATCGATGACCTTTCCCCACACCCACACCCCCTTTGAGCCCCTGCCAACAAGTATCTAGGTCCAATACGGCAGCCTTCCTCTCGTATGAGATCGAGGAAGAAAAATTATAGCTTGCCCATTTTCCACTAATTAAATTTGACGCTGCATCCAACCTTCCCTGCTGGTACTAATTTGTCAAGGGGACTGTTTTGTGACTTGCTTCAAATTTAGCAGCCGACCCCACGCTCCATTTAGCACGTTTACCGTCCCTTTTAGCTGCATTTATATCAGTTATGGTGTCAAAGTCAACAAGCTGGAGCACTGATAACGGCATGGCACCGTTGCGTAATCGTAGTGTGCAATTATGGGTACTAATCAATAACGTGCTTCCATTGGTGTCCCGACAGAACGTACCACCGACAAAAACGTACAACTTGGGTTTTCGCGACGAAACGTACCACTCAGATAAACACCTATCTTCAAAATATTTACTCAGCGACAAAACGTACCACTTCAAGGAAAACTAACTTTGGCCTTCTGCTCAGTACATTATGCACGGGTAGCCCCACGATTCATGCACGGGTAGCCCCACAAACCATTGAGGATAGCCCCACGAACCATTCACGGATAGCCCCACGAACCATTTCCGGTAAGATTAGGTTAGGTTAGGTTAGGCAAGCATAGTTTGTTCGTAATACAATGCGATACAGCTTTAAAAAAAATCAACTTACATCAGAGACAATATTCTTGCTGCTAACATAACTAAAATGAAAATGGAAAAAAAGGACGAAAACATAAAACAGCAGCTGATTTTAAACACGTCAAAATAGCTATATATACATTATATAGTAATTTTGCCAGTCCAAAGCCCTTATAAAGTGTGATGGAAATCAGCAAAACTAGAGAAAATCGTAAAATCGTAATTTCGGTAAATGATTTTTGATGCCGTCCCATCAAGTGGTACGTTTTGTCGCATCGCAAATATTTTAACTCATTAGAAGCCCTACGCAGGTAGCCGGTCAGGTGGTAGGTACGTTTTGTCGCTGGTACGTTTTGTCTGTGGTACGTTCGGTCGCGTATTCGCTTCCATTGGGTTGGAAAAACTTATTAGTGCATCACATTCTGTGATCCGTGGCGAAGCTAAGTTTGATGCGTATATTTGCCTCAAATCAGAGAGCGTGAAAAGATGTTTTCTTAGCATAATTTGCTTCTATAGATTACTTCCGCCGTCAAAAAGAAGGAAGCCAATCCAAAAGCAAGAAATCATACACTCTCTTTGGATAATTTGCATCTACACATTATTTCCACCATCTACAAAAAAGGGGATCAATCCGAGAGCAAGAAATAATATGCCTTCTTAGCATAAGTTGCGTCTAAGAGCATACTTTACATGCTAAGAGGGCATACGATTCCTTGCTCTGGGATTGGATTGGCTCCTTTCTTGTTGACCCCGAAATAATTTCTAGACCCAAATAATGCTACCAGGGAATATTATTTTCTCGCTCAAGGATTGGCTTCTTTTTTGTAGATAGTGGAAATGATGTCTAGAAGCAAATTATGCTACGAGGGCACATAATTCTTGCTTGCTGGATTGACTCCTGCCTTTTAGATGGAGTAAATGATATATAGATGTAAATTATGCTCTTAGACGCAACTTATGCTAAGAAGGTATATTATTTCTTGCTCTCGGATTGGCCCTTTTTATGTAGATGGTGTCTAGATGCAAATTATCCTTAGCGATATCAATACTAAATTTGAAGATAGTGGTAATTTCAAGGGGCTGGTATTAAATAATCATTGGTAAATATTAGAGAACAAAGTGTTTACTTCACCGATATCATACAAATTTCTGTGGGCGCTTATTCGCTCTGTTTTGTCACCCTTGCACGTTTATCATTAGACAATTTGTTGAGCCGTATTCATCTCCATAAAAATATACGTTACCAGATATGCTACGCCCCTTGTGGGTACGTACTTACATGTTATTTACCACGGCTACAGATATCTTAATCTCAGGGGGATAGGTTCTTTGTTTGAGAATTCCAAATAAGAAAGCGTTTTATAGCCAAGAGGATATAGTAAAATGCGGATCTATATTCTGAGAACTTGACAAAATACAGAGAAAAAAATATATATATATATATGTGTGTGTGTATAATCGAAAAGGCTTCTTCTTCTTTTATCATCAAAAAGGCTTATTCTTCTTTTAAATGGCTTCTTCTTCTTTTAATATGGAAAAGGCTTCTTCTTTTATTATCAAAAGGCTTCTTCTTCTTTGATAATCGAAAAGGCTTCTTCTTCTTTTCTTCGTTTAATTTATTATCTTCCTTTAAAGCGTAATCTTATTTATGTGCTCGCTTTCCCCCCGCTTCTTTGTCAAACAATACAAGCTATACTTGTAGAAAGAGTAGGGTCGACTAAACTGAAAATAGCGCCACCTCCTATTTGACGACCAGAGGGGAATAACCAGGATCGCTAATAACAAGCGCTGCCAATGGCCCAGTGCGACTAATAAAGAGCGCAACCGAAAAGTGCTTCGGGGCGTCTAATTTGACACAGCGCCACCGGGAACAAACAACCAAAACACTGACGATGTTCTCCTCGTCAGGACAATAAAAAGAGATACATTTCTGAATTCATTTGCTCACCTAATAAATTTCCTAAACGTTTCATATATGAGCATGTTCTTAATTATCTTAATTTGCTATATAGAACATTTTATTCACTCCTTCTATAATTTTTATAGTCTTCCTTTATATATTTTTTATTTACTATAATATATATAATCGCTCTTATCCGCTCCTAGTTTGTACAATGAGCTCTGTTCTTCTTTATATGGCGTGCTGCCATCTATCGTCGCTTCCGAGAAACCATTCCTCCTTGCAACTTTCATTGTGTCATCGAAACTGGTACGTGACAGATGGCAGTGTTGAAGTTTACCAATAAAAATAAACTCTTTGTTTAGAAATTTGTATTCCTCGTATCCACAACATTTACTATTAAAATGGTGGGATTACGATTATAAATTACATACTGGTATAAAAATATCAAAATGGCAAAATTTGATATATAATTCACAGATAATTGAAAATACATTCATGTTTGTATTGGAGACAATAATCATCAACAGTAGTAAACAAGTCACCGGAAACTTCAAAATAGTTATGGTCTAATACTTATACAGTGTGTTCAACCTAAGGGGATATCTTCAACTATCGTTCAATGAACTCCCCAGACATTTACCAATCACCTTTTCCTATCAGGAAATTGTTACAACCATCGAAGGAATGTCTTGTCAGACATTGCCGAGCTTCATTGAGCTTCCCTGATCGCGATTGTTGCAAAGAGGTGCAAACAACTGCAATCAATGAAGAGTCTACAGATAACTGAGTCGGCGATATTGATTGTTTTTTATATATTTATTTATTTGATTTAGTTTATTTTACTTCGCGTTTTGTGCCTCTTGGCTAATTTGCGAAGATGGGGATGAGTGATGAAATGATGAAATTGATGAATGGACATTCACAAACAACCAAGCCCGACCAGGATTCGAACCCGGGACCCTTGGCGTCGCAGCGCGATGTGCTAACCACTCGGCCACAGGGTCGGGCAACGGCGATATTGAGGAAATTGAGTTGGAATAAATATCTGTGAGCGGGGAGGCCAGTGGTCAGTCTTAATCATGCAGTAAGAGGGTGCAGGAGAACGAGCTGCTAAGTCTTGGAGAAGGACAGAGAATCTGCTGACAAACTTGCAATACACGGACATTTGGTTTGTTACAAGTCCGTGAGTTCAACACACAGGTAATTGCCTTTCAACATCCTTATCCAGTCTGTAGGTGTTTAAACTCAAGTGCTGTGTAGTGTCATTCAGTTAAGTGGTTAATTTTACCTCTTGCACCTTACCACCAAGCTCGCCATGAGCAGAGATTGCCAGAGAGTGCTCTACCATCAAGGATGAATAATCAGATAGATACATCAACCCAGGGAATGACACGAATTAATATCCACGGTATACTTTTAGGTTAAACACACTGTATATTGTACGTCAACTTTAAAATTTTACGCCTTCGTACAATCAGTATGGCCTTCCTAATAGCTCTATAGTTATCAGTAGGGCCCGGGACTTGATGTTATAACATATTTTTAATTTGGCTTCGGATTCGGATATTGGGGTGAGATCTTTACATATCTGATGAAAATCAGCAGAAATAGACAAATTTGACAAAGCATATTTTGACATATTTCACCAATTTCGCGTTTTTGCAACATATTTCTTCAATTTTGTTGTAACAAGACATATTTTCTGTATAATTTCGTAATTCTCTCGCACATAATCGGTTATTTCATGTTGTTTTCTTCGTAGCTTTAGCACAACGGATAGTTCATATTGTCGATGGCAGGATACGGAAAGGTATGAAGAAAGGTGCCGTCTTTTCTTAGTACAGAACAATAATACCCCACTTTTTTTTATCCCCCCGACAATTGATAGCCATGGAAACATTATTCAGGCAAAACGTTCTCTCTCATTGTTGTACGGGAAGTAAAGAAGTTTCGTTCTCTTTTCTTTTCCTTTTTCGCTTTCCACAAAAATCAGTCAAAAGTAAAAATAACATTCGGTACATTACGGCCCCTACTCTACTCTATCGGGTATGGGAGAAATTCGAGAGTACTGTTGTCCATATTTTTGGCTTTACTGGGAATATTTCTGCATTTTCTGACATATTTGTAATTTTTCATGACATATTTTCCAATTTATATGACATAATTACATACATATTTTACAGTTTTATACGACATAAAGTCCAGGGCCCTAGTTATCAGTGTCGCCTTGTAATCAAGGGATTACGAGTTTGATCCCCTGCCGAGGCACACTGCATAGTGATTTGGATTTCACTATATGAGCACAATGTGGATTTTAAACAAGGAGCCTTATTCATTGATCATTTGCAAAAACTACTATTTATTCTCGACATGTGCATATTTTTCTGTATTTTTCTTAACCTCTCTACATTATAAGTTAAGTAAAATGTACATTGTGTTTACACCTTTAAGATCTTAATTTCAAAGTTGGTATAAAAGTAAACCCAAGAAGAAACTAAGCGTTCTAGTTATTATAATATCACACAGTTAGCAACACTGCTCATGGATTCCATACTCTCTAGTTTCCCTCAGCCGTTCTCCGGGGCTTCTTGCGTGCAAATTTGCCCAATTTCGAAGACTCTTCTACACCTCCGACAGTGACAAAGTGGACAGCATTTGTCTTCTGCCGAAGTTCTTATACCGTACTTCGTACCTTCCAGCCATTTACCAGGTGCAAAAAAAAAAGGCTAAAATGAGTCCTGCGGATGGAACCCTGTTAAAGGAAACAGTGTGGCTCTCTTGAGAATCAATTTCGCGCCAAAATTAGACACCTTGACTTGATTTGCCTTAAGTAATGACGGTCTAATCAAATTTTGAGGTTTTTTTGTCGCTTTTTTAACCAGAATGAGTGAAAAATTCCTCGCCGTGAAGGAAAAAAGGGGGGGAATGGTAATTTTCACCATAGGTTGATGCTTTTCATTAGTTTTTTGTGCAGTTTTCACGGAAAGCTACACTATTGCAGAGTGGAAGCGTCGCCATCGGGGAAGTAGGGCTAGAGCCCACCGTGAAATAGTCTTTGCCCTCCCAAATATATTACCCCATAAATTATCAGAATCTATTACAGTAGAGTAAAGATCATGAACAGAAATAGATACACACTGAAATAGGAAAAGTAAGAAATAGAAAGAAGAAAGTGAATGAAGAAGAGAGGGGGATAGAAAGAACCAGATAAAGAGATCAACAGAGAAATATACAGATAGCAGGACAGAGGAGGAAAGAGAGAGAAAGAGAACACGACAGTAGCGCAATCATGGGGGGGGGGGCAAACATTGAAGTAAAAAAGGCAAGACTAGCAGAATCTTAAAGCAGTAGGACAAAAGGATATTCAAGATGGAATTAGTTTTCACTTATATCTTGCATTTTTGCTAACAGATGGCCAAGGGCACCCTTAGGCGGGCTCGGAGAAACAATTACCCCGCTTTATGTGTCGAATTTAATACAAATAAAAAAGTATTTCGTAAAATTTTCTTGCTCGCTTCGCTCGCAATATCTACTTTTCTTATAGTTTCGTCAAGTTCAGAGACGTAGCTAGAAGGCGGCAGGAGCCGTCCCTGGGTGCCGAACGATTTAAATGAAAAACTATTTGCGCCCTATTAAGTCAATATTGTTTTCAGTTTGCAAAAATTTGGATCTAAATATTTTCTTGCTCGCTTCGCACACATTCTCATGCCTTTGTGTAATGCATTGTAAATTACCAGAGAGAGACAGATATAAGTAAGATACTTCAGACTGTTGTTGCTAAATAGGTTTGTCTTAAATGCGCACGCATTTCCCAAACAATTTATATCATTTTTGCTATTGGTTTGTTATGGTACGGATGGATTGATTATGTAATGTATTTAAATACTATGTTATATACAGGGTGATTAGTAATTCGACATATTCCTGGAAAGGGGTAATACTAGAGCACATTTGCAATAAATTTGACCCTATGCACCGGGGGTCGGAAATCAATGGGTTTGTAGATTTTAGTGAAATATTCCGACTTGCGACCAAAAAACCAATAATTGTGAAAAAACTACTACACCCTGGACACTTAATCGACACGTTGCTAACAGCTGACGAAAGAGTGACTACTGGGGAAAAAAATCATGCCCAAAATTCCCATACTCAGAAAGAAATAGTCCTTGGTGCACACGTCATGAAGAAATTTGGAAATTATCGTTTAAATCGAAGAGGATTACTCAAAAAATTGGTAACACACTTAGAGTAAAAATTACGGAAAAAACTTCCTCGTTTCATAAGCTCTCCAAAAATATACAAATGTTGTCAACTGGCACACGGGTTGGGGGAAAAATCTGAATAAAAAACGGAGAAGGCGCGTTGTAGACCTCTTTGTAAAGCGAATAGAAATTGTCAGTTGTGAGAAATAAAGGGACGAAAATGAGTGAAATGATAATGTTATTTACCATTCTCATGATTCCAGGTTGTCAGAATTAACTGTTACAAAAACTACAAATCCTGTGAAAATTGCCTCCCACGGTTACGTATGCAAGAACGCAGCCTGCGGCGCACTTCAGACACAGTCACTCGCGTTGACACTCTGTCTCTTATGTCTCAATTCCCTCTCTCTCAACTCTTCTTGGGAATCCACTGGTGGACTGTATACTAACTCTTTCATGTGACCCCAAATGAAAAAGTCGCATGGCGTCAAATCCGGATTCCTCGCCGGCCAGGGTTTCGGGCCGCCTCGACCAATCCATTGCATGGGATAATTGTCGTCCAGCCACTGTCTCACACCCCGGAAATAGTGGGCTGGGCAGCCATCATGTTGGTAAATCATACCCCATCTTGTGGCGAGCGGCACATCCTCCAGCAGCGTCGTCAATTCTTCCCTTAGGAAGTTTTCGTAGGTAATGCCGTTTAGGTTTTGTGGCAGAAAGAATGGCCTGATCACATGATTGTGAATGATTCCCATTTAGTGAGAATTTTCTCTGGTCAGCCTTTTCTTTAGATTTTCTTGAGTTATGACCCTTAGGGAACCAAAAATGCAAATTTGAAAACATTGCGGTCGAATTTGGATTCGTCCGTCCACAGAATTCTTGTCAGGTGATGGGGGTCTTCAGTATCGGTATGTAGTAAAAATCGACAAAAATCCATCCTTCTGACAGGATATCCCTCCTCAATAGCATGCGACTTTTGCATTTGGAGTCACGTGTAAAAGTTAGTCTACAGTACACCAGTGGATTCCCAAGAAGTGTTGAGAGAGAGAGAATTGAGAAATAAGAGAGAGTGTCAACGCGAGTGACTGTCTCTGAAGTACGTCGCAGGCTGCGTGCTTGCATACGTAACCGGGGGAGGCAATTGGAACAGGATTTGTAGTTTTCGTAACAGTTAATTCTGACAACCTGGAATCATGAGAATGGTAAATAACATTATCATTTCACTCATTTTCGTCCCTTTATTTCTCACAACCGACAACTTCTTTTCACTTTACAAAGAGGTCTACAACGCGCCTTCTCCGCTTTTTATTCAGATTTTTCCCCCAACCCGTGTGCCAGTTGACAACATTTGTATATTTTTGGAGAGCTTATGAAACGAGGAAGTTTTTTCTGTAATTCTTACGCTAAGTGTGTCACAAATTTTTTGAGTAATCCTCTTCGATTTAAACGATAATTTCCAAATTTCTTCATGACGTGTGCACCAATGACTATTTCTTTCTGTGGGTATGGGAATTTTGGGCATGAATTTTTTCCCCAAAAGTCACTCATTAGTCAGCTGTTAGCAACGTGTCGATTAAGTGTCCAGGGTTTAGTAGTGTTTTCACAATTATTAGTTTTTTGGTCGCAAATCGGAATATTTCACGAAAATCTACAAACTGCAATAACTCGATACCCATTGATTTCCGACCCCCGGTGCATAGGGTCAAATTTGTTGCAAATGTGCTCTAGTATTACCCCTTTCCAGGAATAGGTCGAATTACCAATCACCCTGTATATGTATTAAATAAACTTTCAATACGTACACAATATAGTGTTAAACATGTTGCATATTTGTAAAACGTATGTTGTACATGAAAGTTATACATGTCATAATATGTAGTACAAAAAGAATTACCTATATTCGTCATGCATTTTCTGTTTTTCAAAAATACAGTTTGTGTGCTTGTTTTCAATTATTGGCTAATGTGAAATTGAACGTGTTGAGAAAAATCCTTTGTTCCAACACAAAAGCTTTAGCACGGACTTCTACCCCCTTTTTTGCTTGATTTACGAGGATAATAACGTCTCTGATAGTAGCACTACTACTACAAATACTATTATTATTGGCACGTTTGTCCTGGTATTTGTCCCCCTGTCCCCAGACAAAAATTCCTGGTTGCGCCTCTGGAACACGAAAGAGAGGAAGTATGACTACCGAAGTAGAACTCAGCCGAAAATGTTTCGTCCGCACTTGATCAGTGACGTCACAAAATTTTTGATTCGAAAACTTCAGTTGATATTTTTTTTAATGGGGGGAAGCTTTAATATTGTAATAATATTATCCACACTACTATCAAAAAAAATAATTACAGAGCTATTGACGAGGAATTTTATCTCTCGGATACTTCTGAGAACAAGTCTGGTGTTACTTGTATCTGAACGAAATCGGCCAATGCATTCCAGGAGTTCAAATGTAAAAACTATGGAAAATACTCTTGGTATGTTTGCTGTTCGGAAGAGATGATTTCAAATTCAAAACTGGTAAGAGTAGGATTTAATAGCACTGAATTCGTTTTGTTTCCAAAAATAAGTAAAGCTGCTGGCATGGAAGTCAGTTACAGGGACTATTAAGAAAGATTTTGTTTTACCGATGGGTTGGACAACAAAGTACGAGTGGCAGAAGAAATTTCTAGTGTAAACACTGATTTCTGGATTTCTTTGAAGCTTCAAGTCTGTGTCTCTCACATGCAAGAATATATGGCTTGGCATGATCTCGTGCCACGCAAGAATCAAACATAACATTACTCTTAGAAATCAAATTCACAGTCCTCCAAGCCTATGAATATTATGAATCCCTATTTGCCATTGTAGAAGCCGTATATAAATCCAACACCTTAATAACATTAGGATTTAATGGACTTCTCGTTATTAATGGATCAACAATTCTTAGAGTTTGGTACTTCTCATACACTCCACTATGGATTCGAAGATGCAGTATGATAATGACATATTGTAGACGTATTTTGATTACTTCTCTACATTTTAATTTACTGATGAGGTAGTTGAACAAGTAAATTTACTTGGCAATTCAATTAATGGAATCTATTGTCGGAAAGTGTACTTCTATTTGTGATATTTTGTGTCGATTTTCCTGGACTTTGGTTCAAATGCTATTGAAAATAAATTTTATATATCCTATGTAAGAGAGATGAACTTTTCATGTGACGTAGATAAAATGCGTAAGATCCTTTATTCAGTTCTGAAGGGTGGCTCCAAATGTGACATCGAAGCCACTACATTGCAACCTCTTACATTCCTCATCTCTGGAAATGAAGAAGAAGTGAAGTGCTAATCTGTAATTTGCACCACGCCATGAAGGCATATAGGGGGTGTGGGGTTAGGGCCCCACACTTTCTTGATCTCGGCCGAGCTGGGGGTGATGTGATCAGAACCACGCTCCTGGCTGCCTTCACTCCCCGGAGTTTCCTTCAGGTACCAAATTTATACCACGCTGGGTGGGCGCCGGAGCCGCTTGAACAGGTTGAAACAGACCCGGTTCTCGCCCGCCGGGATCGAACCTGGGTTCCTCGCATGGTAGCCAGACGCCCTAACGACTGAGCTACCGTGGCTTTTGGATTATGATGAATGGTTAGATAAACAATGGAGTACAATAGAAGTAAACGACATATGGCGCCGTAGTGCCCAAGGACACTGAGCGGTCCTTGCCACTGAAGATCTGGACGTGTCACTACTAATAGTTGATATTCTTTAAGTATAGTTCCGGACATCTTACAGAAATTCGAACCTTATCTTACTCGCAATTTTGACCAGTTTCTTAACATTTGTCCGGTACTGTACGCAGCGCTGTAGGCCTTTTTCAATATTGTCACTACCCATTCCTTGCAAGTAAGTAATAATGATTTAGCTCATTTCAGCTAAAGGCATTAATTTGTGACGTTTTGTCCTTTATATTTAGTAAAAATTCAATCTAGATGTTGCGAGAGTCAAGGTGCTAACTAAAGAACATAACAGGGAAGACGGGAGATGTAATGAAGCATCATAAAATTGTGCATAAATCTTTGCCATGGAGATTCATTAAATATGCGTTAAGTGTCATGGTGCCCTCTCATCCATCATTTTTAAGCGATCCGCTTGCTCTCCCAAGAACCCTCTATCGGCAAAACATGGAACTAATTCGCCTTGCTAATGAAAGGGGGGACCATACAAAACAGGATCTTGTATGACGAGGTGCATTTATTTTCAGTTTAATTGGCGCTGCGTATGTCGATGTAATGGGAAACGTGGAGATTACTCTTTAGACGAGAAGTTGATTATTTAATATTAATGTGTCCGCTTTTTTGTGAGCAACTGTGACATGATGGAACCACGCACTAATCAGCCAATCTGAAAAAAGTACCGATGTGTGTATGTTGTGTCCTCTGTTCAAATAACTTATTGATGCATATGGATTTGTCTATGTGTTTGCACATAATTATCATTGCTCGCTTACACGTGGCAGATCGACAGCTCAACAACCTCTATGATGTTTGTATAAATATTTTAAAAACTTACGCATCATTTCATTGGTCGTTATCTTGTCGTTCTAGTAACCAGGGACAAAAAAATAAAAAAAAAACATGTTAAGTAAAGTAAATCGTTCACTTTCGTTAAAATTTCCGTCTCGAGCCCTGCATGTAAGTCGAGTCAGTACCTCCACAAGCAGGGTGGCACCTGTGCGAGGGAAAACATTGCCCCCTGTACCAGACACAAATCTTTGGATCATACGAGAACTAAACGCCATTTGGAATTTTCTCTTGACTTCAATTTGAGGATCTAATCTACATATGATGCGATGTTATCATCATTATTGCTCTCTCCACGAAAATAGATCAGTCAAGGTCGGAGCTTCTTTCCCTTGCCTCCTCCACGCCCCTGACCCTCCAGAGTTGCCACACTTCCTCTAAGCTGCTCAATCGACACTTCATTCGTTGTACGTATGTGGTTGAAATTATTGCTTATTGGCAACACTGTAGCGTGACCTTGAATGGACTGTTTTCGTGGCGAGAGCTCTAGGCTAATACAGAATTAAAGAAAAGCTGAAAAGTTGAAGAGGCTCCCCCGTTGCCAAATGGTTAGTGCTCTCGCCCTTGGTACGTGCGGTCCCGGGTTCGATTCTCAGTGGGAGCCTGCACTGTTTCAGCGTTGACTCATAATTGTGATGACAATTTTGGAGTTAGTCGAGACGAAGACGTGGACTCTAGTCTTGAAAGCCAGAAAACAGCGGCGATGGGACTCGATGGTCTGACCACGCGCTGCACAATAAGACAGCCGCTCTGGGAGTCTCTGTCCATTAGGGAACTGTTGTGACATCGAAGTTAGTTTAGGAGTGAAAAGTGGATTTTAAAAAAATACTGCTTTCCACCAGCTATAGCCGGCTCCCGTGGCGGAGTGGTTACACATAGGGCTGCGACGCCAGGGTTCCCGGGTTCGAATCCCCGTCTGGGCATGGATGTTTGTGAGTGTCCATTCATCAATTTAATCATATCATCACTCATCCCCATTTTCGCAAATCAGCCAAAAAGTGGCGCAAGAAGCGAAGTAAAATTGAGCAAATCAATCAATCCATACCTATAGTTTTTATATTGCATGTTATTAAAATGAGTGATGATTATTTTAAAGAAGTTTTAATCATTATGACAGTAAAAAATTAAAACAACTGAAACTTATCATTAAATATGTTAAATATGATTTTAAAAACCTCTTAAGTTATGCAAGTCCGAAAGTTGAAGAAGTTACCAGAATACACAGAATGGGAAAGAATTGGAAAGTAGTTGTGGAAAGGCGCTAATACAGATAGTGTAATTGAGACTGGGCCTACAGTTTAAAAGTGGGATCCGAACTACCCTTGGCCTCCACCGAGTATCGAGGGGAAGCCAGACGGAAACAGAATAAGAGAGATAGAGGATAGTGGTCACCATGGTGTCAACATACCAATCAGTTCTAAAACACAAACAGAAAAAAAATATTGTCATGGTTTAAATGTATTTTTATTTTTCTTACTTTGCTTCGCATTCCTTGACATTTAGGTTAACCACAACGATGCGGACGAGTGATGATTACGTGAATTTAATGAAGAAACACTCACAAACGAACTCCTATGTTTATACCAGAACTCGAACTTGGGACCATCGGTGCGAGATGACAAACACTCAACAGGCTCGGTCACCGAGGCAACAAGGTAATTAAAGATACGCAAGATTTTCCTACCAATAACGATAGCTTATTCAGTTCTTCAAGGAGCCCAACTCCGATATCACCGGCACTGTTTAAATCTGATACAATATTGGATGTCCAACGTATAACCGTCGAGACATATCGTTGTGGGCATAGGCGCCGACTCCATGGGGCTTGGGGGGGGGGGACTCGAGCCCCCCCAATGGTAATGTTGTGGGGACTGAGCCTCTCAAATAATTTTGCTTAAGAGGATCTAATGTATTATTTTGCTCTTCTTGTAAAGTTTACTCTGAATTGTGCAACATGAACTTAACTTTAAATACACATTTGAAATGTTCTAGACCATCAAATTTGAAGGGCTGGGACCGCTAAACCATCAACTTTGGGAGGGGGGCTATGAACGGAGACAGCAAAACACATGACTTATTACTATATACTAAGTATAGAATTATGTTTTTACTAAAAAGAGTTTCAAAATAACGATGTACTATGACAATTATACCAGTAGGTATGTTGTTTAGTGAATTCTGAGCAATTTGAGGTCGTAAACACAACTTTCAGGCAATATTGATATGTACGATATTTAGTTATCCTCGAAATGTCTTCCTCTAGTCCAAAGAATAAGGGGAAAATAATTCTGAAGTCTTTGAGTTTATTTAACACTGGCTTGCAGTAAAGTACGCAAGGAAAGCATATGAAAAGTCTGTATTGCGAAAGCGGGAACGCCTATGATCAAAGGCATTATTGCTAAAGCACGGCGTGCTATGTGTTTATTTACTATTGCAAAATTAAATTTAAAAAGTAAAATATTGTAGCAAGAACAAAAAAGTAAAGCTATTTGCCTGCAATGTTGGCCGCGGTGGCTCAGTCGGTAACGCGTCTGACTACCATGCTAAAGGTCCCGGGTTCGATCCCCGGCCGGTTCAAATCCGGGAACTTTTCTAACGATGGAAGCGGCCCCGGCGCCCACCCAGCGTCGAATAACATGGGTACCTGGGGGAAACCCTGGGGGGTAAAGGCGGTCAGGGGCGTGATGCTGATCACATCACCCCCACTCACGACCGGATCAAGAAAGTGTGGGGCGTTACCTCCACACCCCCTATACGCCTTCATGGCGTGGTGCAAAAGTGCACAGGGGAGCACTTTACCTTTTTTTATTTGCCTGCAATTTGTGTTAGCATATATGTAAATAATTAAATAAAACTGTTAAATATTGTAAATATTAGCTATTTTTATGGGTACGTCAACACTAAGGTTCTTTGCACCGGTCACATGCCCTCGCCGGGACTCGAACCCGAGACTTCCGGATCAAAGCGAGTTGAGACGATCACCCAACACGCTCGGCTACCGAGGCCGGCATAAAACTGTTATGTTGGCCTCTTAATGTAAATACATAGCCTACTTTTAAATAAAAATGTTAATTGTTATCTAAAAAACAAATGAGCAGACACACGTTTTTCATGTTACATTTCATTTGCATGAGGAATACAATAGCTACTTAAAAACTGCTATACGAAGACGTAATTTTTATTTTTAAAAAAGGGAGGGAGTGAGTCATTCATTCATTTATTTCAGTGATCAGAGGCTCCCCCCAATAATTTTGACAAGTCGGCGCCCCTGGTTGTGGGTATCTAATGATAGATGATAGATAAACAGATATCCATGGGACATCCAATCGCGGATGCCTCATGGATACCCATAAGTTCAAGCATGAATATCCAAGAGACATCCACTTCACGAAATCTATGGATATATCAGAAGTACACGAAATAAACTGACCAGTTACAAGAAAGAACGTCGGAAGAAATACGATCGCCTAAAATTCTCTACTTTTCAGCAGAAGAGAAACCATTATGAAGATGGAATGTGCCGAAGGTATTTCCTACATTAAAATGAGTTGATATGAAAACTCAACAGGCACTTGGAAAGGATGATAAATGATGTTTCTAATGGCAACGACACGGTCGTCTCCCATCTGTAAAGCTCCAACACTACAGCTGAGCAGAGCACAAGGAACATCTGTAACGAAACAAAGAAAATTGAACATGAAAGGAAAACAATATGTATCCCCAACTGGGAACGCTCGTTCAATAACGATGTTATTTAATGAAGATGGATTTGGGGGGTTAGGTAATCAATGACTATGGAACAAAAGTAACTGCAAAGGTCATGTTAACGGCTGAATCAATTAGGTCACCTCACCCGTACCACAAACAGAGCCCGTGATAACTGTTCTCCACACACAGTAGGAATCGAACCAGTGAAATGTGTCCTCAAAAGAGGTTATCTTGCATCGTTAGTATATAAGAAACCTATGAGGCTGACACTACAAATATTCCTTGTCCTGTTCTTTTCTCTTCCTCAAACAAATGAACCATTATAGTTTATGTCGCACTAACGTTATTTTGAATCAGGGATTATCAACTAAGCCACTCCGATCGTCAAACATGAGATCTTGACCATCAACCAGGCGGTTGTGAGCTACACCCTGGCTGTTCCGAGCTTCAATCAGGCTATTGCGAGCTTCAACCGGGCGCCTGTGAGCTTGAACCAGGCGTCTGCGAGCTTGAACAAGGCGTCTGCGAGCTTGAACCAGGCGCCTGCGAGCTTGGACCAGGCGTATGCGAGCTTCAATCTAGCGAATGCAAGGTTAGCTTCAATAAAAGACCGTGAGCTTCAACCAGGCGGTGCTGACCTGCAGGCAGACTATTGACACCTTCAAGAAGGAGGTAGTGAGCTTCAATCATGTCATTGTCAGCAGTGGCGCAGGAACGGGGGGGGGGGGGTACAGGGGTACATCGTACCCCCATAAATTTTTGAAGGGGGTACTGTACCTCCCCAAATCCGTAAATTTAATTGTACCTCCCTTAGATAATTTGACAGACGCAAGGTGCTACTGTTAAAATAACCTATTTTCAATTAGCTCAATAAAAAAAAGTTTAAATTGTTTATAACTTATAAGCATTATCTTCCTTACCACAGAAATTCAAACCATTGTAAACTTATTCTACTACATTGTGCTTGTTATTATTTAGTTCATTGACTTGTGTTTTTGGAAACTTTGGGACTGAAGATCAGTGAACGGGTAGTTCGTATGAACTTTCCAGCCTGATCAGTACCAGTGCGTAGTTCGAGATCGGTTAGTTCATTGAACTCTCCAGCCTAATTATTGCCTATTTTTGTAGGAGCAGGAAAAGGTTTATTATCCATTTTGCCTTGACTAATCTCACTAGGTGCCGCGGCTTGTCGCGAGTTGATAACTTCCTGGAGATGAGGCCTTGCTCGAAAAGGTTTATTATCCAATTCGTATGAACTTTCTAGCCTGCTCATTACAGTACGTACAGATCGATTAGTGCCTATTTTAAGGGGGAGCAAGAAATTTAACAACAACCAATGGTGGTTGACTGTTGCATGCATCTTTTCATATCGAAATGTACTCCAAAAATTGTATTTTTCGTGTCCATATAATATCCAAAGTACGTACAAAAAAAGTCCAAATCAAAGCATAATGTCCAGTTACGTCCCACTTGATGTTCAAAACATGTCCAAAAGTGATCCCAAAATGTGTAAAACATATCCATTACTGGATATCACGTATGCGGACAAATGGATATCCATGAGATATCCAATGGATGTCTTTTGGATATTCCTGGATATCCAGAAATTCCGACACATTTGTGTGCTGTGTGGGACGCCGCCGGGGAAGTCCAAGTAACGCTATTGATTTGTACTTAATATATTTTAATAAGATACATTATTCCTCTCGGCTTTTAAAAATAGGGAGTGATACGTTCTTTATATCTCACTCGGCCGCCATTACATATGCACTCGTGACCTAGAAATAGGACCGATTCTATCCTTGAGAAATGCCATGAAATATGCCATGGCAATTAAAAAGCCATAAGATGTTACGATTTACACGGTAGCATTTTGGTCATGGCATACATGTTAAGTAAAATGATTTCGTCTAAAGCTGGTCTCATACTCTGTAAGAGCTCATAATTTTCATTTGACATAGGATAAGTGCTTTCAATCACATTGCGGGAGTAAACACTTACGTTTTGTTCGTGCTGTGGTCGATTCCCAGCATAGAGCTCGCCACCTTCGTACCGGACGATAGGGAAACATTTTGCCCGCTGCGACCAACCAGGGTCACGTGTTTGTAATTTCCATAGTCGCCTTGCGGCTGAGGCATGATCACCACGAAATACGATCCGTCTTTTGAGAAAACTGGTTCCATTGTGTCCACCCATCCTTTAGATTCGGTCAGTGGGATCACCTGGAAGAATCGCATGATATATCAGTGTTGGGAAGTAACACTTATTTATTTCAAGACATGAATGCAACTAGGGAAAGTTGACTTTGAACACTACATGACGAGCCACCTTCCAAATTTGTGACAGCATTTATGATAATACCATAAAATATTTTTTTCCCTTCTTTGCAAAATTTCAGGAGAAAGAAGGCACTCAGTTATTGTGTAAGTTTCTATTAGGTTTCAATGAATATAATAATATCTTTAAGCATATGGCTATATACCAAACGGGTATATAGTGTTTCACTCGATCTCGGCAACTGATTTTCGCTTATAAAAATCAAACTATTGGTCATAATGTAATGAAATTTGCTACGGACATTCCTTGGTGAATGGAAGGATTGTGACGTTACAGCGATTGTTGGAAGTGGTCGCCATTAGCATAAATGTTTGCCTGTACATGTCTCTAAACGTTACAGAAGGCAGACACCAATACATCAATAGTCACAGCGTCAATTTCCCGCCGAATGTTGTCTTGCAGTTTCATGATAGTCCTTCATGGACTCCGTTTTCCACGATAAACACAAGCTGTTCCACTGAGTACTGATTCATACTGTACTGTAATCGCGAACTACTGATATTAAGCACGAACTTTCCACCGAATCCGAACAAACACGAACCACTATCAGGCGCGTCACAACAGCAGAGCCAAGAACTCAAGACTGAAAGCACACGTCCGTACGATTGGTATTTAACGGCAGAATCACTCAGACGCACGCGCATCCTCACGCAAGGACAAGAGACTGTGGCGCCATCTCCAATGACGTCACCATGCTTCTCATACAGCAAGGTATGTCCGTAGCAAATTTCATTGCATTATGACCAATAGTTTCATTTTCATAAGAGAAAATCATGGGGGCGAGAGCGAGCGAAACACCCTGTATTGTAGAACTTGAAGTTATTTGAATAAACAAAACAGCGGTGAGCTTAAAATATACAGGGACAAAAGAATGCATGCATAGTTTTCAGGTGAAAAATAGTATATTTTCTTCAAAGAGGAAGTGTTACGTCATGCAGCTTCCGTTTACGGGGTTGCAAATTGATATCACTGATATGTTTTGAACTCTGTTCCTCCAGGTCACTGCCCCCTCATTTGTTGGAGCCCAAGTGACCGCTGCTAGAATATGGTCCCTGAAAGCAGTACAATAGTCAACGTGTTAGTTTTCAAAGGCAAGTCAATGTCTGATTTCAATAGTTTAAATCGAAGGCTAAAAAATCATTGTTAAGTACAAATATCATCACGTTGCAATGCAAATAACGGGCTTGGTTCAATAACATGACAAGCCACACTCTTGGCGAAAATACAGGGTCATCCGTTTGAGATGCCAGAAAAATAAACCGTTATCTACAAGAGGGTAATGTAGATATCTGTGAGCAGTTTGTTGTAATAGAAGCAGAAAGGATGTAAATTTCGAGTGAGTGGAGGTTTACAGTCTTCAGCTGCATGGCGGCAGTAGCATGCATGTAATAGTCGAAATATTTGCATACCATATGACATACTGTGTGCGCTGTTGTGACGTGATCACCACCTTTGATACCATGCACATTAGCGCCGCCATGTGGCTGAAGTCTGTAAACCTCCACTCACTCTAAACTTACATCCTTTCTGCTTATATTACAACAAGATGGTCGGACATACGTGCATTAACCTCTTGTATATAACGGTTTACTTTTCTGACATCTCAAACGGATGACCCTGTAGTTTTCGGTCCAAGTGGTGTGTTGCTATTTCAGGTATTACTTCGGTAAATTGCTAAGAGATAGCAGCACCATGCAGACTAACATGTTGTTGCCAAAACGATTTTCCCTCTCTTTTTTTTAGAACATGACAAGCTATTGTGAAAGATAAAGTCATGCAGTGACGTGTTTCTCAATCCTAGGAGGAAATTGTTTAATTTTGACACTTTCTTTGCCTAATTCTAGTCATGTTTCTAGTTTCCTTATAGCCAATAGTGATGAGGACATGCACAATCGAACACAAGGTGATAATTCTTCGTCTTCAAGTAAGTAAACAATAATATTATTTGTGGCTTGTCATACCAATGTTAGAATTGAATAAAATGTAGAAAGAACGTAGGAGGGGGTTAGAGCTTCTTCTCTTCGCATGTTGAAATTTTTACACAATATGAAATACTTTAGAAGTCTACACCAACCGTTTTTCTTCCTTGGGACAGACATTAACAATCTCTTAACTTAAGCACGATCCACTAAACCATTGTCCCAAGGGTCCGCTAATCGAACATGGGACTCCTTGATTACAAGACAACAACCTTGCCAGTACACACCATCTATCTAAGTAATCGCAAATACTAAATCGAATGCTAAGTGTGCGTTAATATCTCGTATCAGAATGTTATAAGATTTTGTAAGCAGTTCAATAGCATTTTGATATGATTTTTATAAGGATTTCTTCCCTGCGCATCTGCCATAGAATCATTCATCCTCATCGCCTTGATTGACTTGCAGAACTTGAAAGGATGATGCATTTGATGACAATGTTCATCTTGCAGGCGCACAACAATGTCGAAGTAATAATTTGGTATTGTTGCTCTGTATCCATGCAACTACAATCAAATTCCATCAATGACTACAAGGAGCGGTGAGTACTTGAAAAGTGTATATGGGGGGAAATCGGAACACAATTGAAAACATTTTAGACATTGCATAGATTCTAAGGAAAACTTTAATTTATTCATAATTTAATACATTCCCTTCAAAATCAACTCGGTAACAATGTTCCAGAAATATTTGTGTTACACAGGAAACTAAGAAAAGTACATAGTTGTCATGTTCAGCATTGCCCTTATTTTTCGGGGTAATGCCTTGTGAAAAATAGTTACTACAAAGTCAAATGAAATCTAAAATTAGAAATATAGACCCTGTTTTTAAGTACATTTTTGCCAAAGTACATAATAACATTGAAAATGAAGCATTACACATTCAATTTCTCAGGCCACAAACTAGTGAAGCGTTCTATTTGCAATATTCTAAGCAAGAGTCACACAAATATGTTTTAATTTTCTATCCTACGAATTACAGTCTTTACGTGTTTTGTTCTTACATTTTTATTTGAACATTTTACATCTATACATCTTCCAAATTGTTCACACACACACCGCACATCTCTGTGGAAGGATTCACCTGTTTTCCTTTAACCCCTTTCTGCGCCTTGAACGCATTGTCCGTGATAGGCGCTAGGTGGCAGCACCAATTGGATCACTCTTATCAAGGATGCAAAGCAGAAAACCTGGTGTTCGCCATTACCTCTTTGTTCGGTATTATCCCGATTTCCCCTCTCCGTTTTTAAAAAGAATATTTGAATGGGTGAGAGAAAGAAGGAACAGATTCCACAGAGTGTAATTTTTGGGATATCAAGGATATAGTTCTGGCGCTCAAAATACTGTTTCAATTTAAAAACTTTCTATTGTGAAATTATAATACAAAGCTTCGACAATAATTCTAAAGCAATTCTTTTTTTGTAAATTGTCAATTCGTAAATAGATACAGTTACAAAAACATCCTGGAATGTTTTCCTTTTGGTTCTCACTTGAAAGTAGCAACTATAAATGCAGTTTTTAAATATTACAGCCAAGCTATTAGTTGATATAACATTACTATGAATGCAAGATAAGTGTTCTGACCACAACTCTTGGTAATAAGTTTTAAATATCACAAATTTTCTTCAAATAGGGGTGAACCTGCAACATGAACATTACTTTGAACAGTATTCTCTGTACAGCCCTGATGATCACTCTAAGAATGTTCATTATATGCAGACTGCATGGACGTAAGCCATGATAATATGCTCTCATACAATTCTCTACAGTCGTCTAGCAGTACATGATTCACAATTTTAGCCATGTCCTCATTTTTTTTACTGTTTATTGGAACTTTCCTACCAGAATCATTAGTACTAGGAATGAAACAATCTTACCGCCTTTGTAGAGTTTGAATACGTCACGCATAAAGCAGTCTATAAACTCGTGTATTGTCACATATCCCTTTTCTTCTTCTGCCTGTACTTGCTAATTTGAAACACTTCTCTCCTTTGCAAGCTTTTAATACTCTTCGTGAACAGAATAGGCCAGCCACAATTGCTTAAAGTTCATTATATTTTCATTTTCAACATTTTTTACCCCAAAGGTTGGCTGCTTCTTTCTTGCGTCTCGCATTTTGGTATCGTATTGTCGTGATGGTTAAATGCGGGCCTTTCGACGAACTGCTCTCTTCACTATAGCAAAAGTAACAGTTGTGTATTGGTACACATACTTTTACAATTACGTTCTGGTTCTGTTGTTTTCTGTTCCACCAACTTGCCTTCAGGTGTCACGAATTCTTCTTCACTCAGTCTAGATCTGTTCATAAATTTCTTTAAATTTACACACACACCCTCCTCTTAACTCGACTCTCACACTGAGTTTCAGACATTTGTTACGAGTAAACGCACAACACAACCCTTGATACTTACTTGCTACGACTTGTTTCAAAATAATTCTCAATCAAACAAAACACAATAGCACAAGAAACAGTAGAGCACTCTTGTTGCAAATAGCGTAACTGTCGGGGTGCTGAGAGCTAAATGGCCATTATTCCAGGAATGTTTTCCTTCTTCCCCTCAATGATATTTCCTACTGACTACTACTACGAGCTGAGAGAGAGAATGTTTGCTTTCTCTGCGTCAGTTGATGCAGCTTGGCTTAACTTAAGCTTAGCTTAAGTAATAAAATGACTATCTCAGTTCAAAATGACCAAAATGTGGAATCTTTACCTTCTTTCTCTCACCCATTCATATAAGTAGCTTATGATGTTCATTGAATAGTTTAGGTACGCAGTCGTCTTGGTTACTTGTAATAGCTACACGACAAGCTTCTCACGAAGGCAAGGAGTCACTAGATATAGCATGCGAAGGTACGCAGGAATGCAGAGAGTGCAATAAACGGTGCGGTGCTTATTTCGTCGAAAAATACACTCTTTTACCATTATAGAAAGTAACTTAGTTTATAATTATTGTTTGGTGTTTGAACCAAGGTTGCAATGTGCTTTCATGTTTGATTTTGCAACCTTTATATCTTTTAAGTTCAGCTACACACACGTTAGAAGTATAATGTTAATATCTATAATATTTTATGGTAAGGGTTGCCGGCGGCTCTTGCTTCAAATGGGCAAATTAAATAATAATCGAATGAGAATTTTCGTGCTGTACACGCAAGAAATATTAATAATGAAAGAAAGTAGTAGACGATGGAAAAATAACAGAATTTCGTAACTAATTCACATAAGTGACACACCACATTAAACAGCAAGGAAACTAAGCGTCACGCATACAAGTTGATCATTTCACTTTGGACACGAGTATCGCCACATAATATGCAGGAGCAGATCGCGTGATTCCAATAAGCAGAAATCTTACTTTTAAATATGGCATTTTTTTATTTTTATTGTATATTAAATATATATATTGTATTAGGATGAAAATTATCTGTGTGGAAGGGGGATGGCCTGAAGAGGAAGCACTCACAAAGAAAATAGAGGCACCTCAGCCCTGTTAGCCTGCAAAGAAGCAGTTTATGTAGTTCAGTTTTAAAGCTGGACAATAATGCACAGAGAACTAATATCGGGACAACCGTACAAGAGTGATGCAAAGCATTGTAATATGGCTGAATCAGGCTTTGAAGGAACTTTCTCGTTAGTTACTTAGTTCCTTTCAATGCGAGACAGTCTCCGTCCGGCTTTTCCCTCCGAGTCAGTGTTGCCAACTTAGCTCTCTTGGAGCCAGATCTGGCTCTTTCGTGCACTCGTTTGCCTGTGAACTGGGGCGCCTGGCCCCGTTCCTCACTATGACACCATCACTGATTCCGACCCACATAGACCAGCTTTTGCCATGATTATACATTTTGCACGTGACGTTATATTGTTATATTGGCTGCGTCGCCCCATCCCCTCTTATATCCCCAGCTACTTTTTTTATAACGCCGTATTGACTTTAAATTGGCATACTTTTATTATCAGGGAATCCTTTATTTTCGATTTCGTACGACCATGAGATGGGTGATGTCGCCGGATCAAGATGGTGAAAACTAAGAATAAATTGTCATCAATTTAGAGTTAACGGTAATAGCAGCGACACCCCCCTTTGACAACTAACATTACTCTAGGAAGCACTTCGTAAATCTAGCTGCTTGAAAGTCAGTTTTAACTCCATTTAAGGTGAAATTTAGCTCTTTTGTGCGCACCAGGTTTGGCAACACTGCCAGGAGGCAATGAGAAATGCATTGGGCATATGGGAGTATTTTTTGATTTGTTATCTTGGGAATATCAAACTTCCGATGGAATAGAAAATGATACCAACGGGAGGAGGTCAGTTTGAAGAAGTGATTGTCAAGCAGAAAAGTCGAAACTCCCATTTCATTAGCCGTAACTTGATGCTGAAGTTGATTCCCCATAAGGAATACATGGGATTCCGAAAATTCTTATTCGTCATATTTTTTACAGGTCGTATCTAGCTTAACACGACTTTGAAAAACGCTTCGACCTGCCACATGGGGAGAAATTGTACCCCCGCGTTTTTCAGTAGCATTGCCCATTCCGACGATATTCAAATAAATGCACATATGGTGCGTAACTGTATCTCCTCGCCTTAAGAACAAGAGAAAATGAATTATATCTTTGGGAACCAGACAGCTTCTCATTCAGAATCTTATTAAAGTATACAATTGAATATAGTTTTCCTTTGATAATATGTAACGAAGTGGTGTATTAAGCAAAACGACGCATATAAATGTAGGGTAAGAGTGGTAAATAATTGCTTCAAGAAAAATAGTAAAAAGGCTACAAATAATTCGATAAATAAACTCAAGAATATATTGCTTGACATTAACATTTTCCGATTAGTATTTAATTTGCCAATTTAAGGCAAAGGCCGCCGGCAACCCATGCCTTTCCAAAGATTTTTACTAGGATAACTAGGAAATGCAATATGTCACTACGTAAGTTACCAGTAAAACAACTTCAGCCGCCCTAGTTATAATTTATCGAGAAACTGTATGCAGATGTTACAAAATAATTTGCTGACAAACCTAAGAAACTCCAAAATTACACGTTATAGTGAATATGATTTAGATAACATATATGCACATTACAAAATGAATACAGTTTGTTAATTTATTTTGAATAAAACATTAAATATAACTAATTATGTTAGAAAATTAGTATTCATGTAACTGCTACCATCTATTGGGAATCTATAAAATTACATTGTGAGGTTGGTCCATTAGCATCGGTAATGAATGCTTATTAGATGAGAACAAATGACGTCACGATAATACGTGAAACGTATCGTATTTACCGACGTATAAGAAGCACCTCTGAAGTAAAATGCTTTATGACTGAATATTATAGTTAATTTACAATATTTCAAATATAAAGTAATGTGCAGGTCTACTATCAACAAATAACTTAACTCTTTCGATCACAGAATTTTCTTTTGTTGCTAAAAAAAAGTATTTTTCGTAAGTATTGGTCTCCTAAATGATTATATATTATACATTGTTGTGTGTGTAAAGAGTGAATAATTAGATGCTGGCAAACGACGTCACTGTGAATCAAGGGAGCTCACCGTTGTGTAATCCTTCTACATTTGAATACCATTAATACATACTTCTGTTGCAATACTGACACATTTATAATGTTTATTTAGCGTCCATGGTACATTACATTATGTAATAATTCACATGATAATATACAGGTCACAAATGATTAGAAATCGTATGAAGTAGAATGTTTGTAGATATAGAAATGCATGATAAAATATATCATATTTACAGGACTACTGTATCTTTGGATGAATCTAACATTTTTTCCCATTATTTCCTGTGACAATCTCTAAAACAATTATTTTTCTTGCTAAGACACAGTCCATCACATTGTGAACCCTGAATCCTACTTTACCCATGAACAACCCCCAATTTTACAGCGTGCCTGTCTACCATGTGAATGTTCTGAAATGTGTTGGAACTTATCGTAACGCACATCTTTCTTTGGCATCACTTCAAATACGTATACTATTTTTCTTGGGACTTGTCTTTCTTTTAAGTTGTTGCCCTCATGAACTAAATCCTCATCTTCCATATTTCGTGATGTAGGCATCCTTTTTTCACAAGGGTACTCTGTTTCCTATAATAATTCCTCATAATTAGAGCTTCTGCAGTGTCTCGTCTGAAGTTCAACAGTTCAATTATATCTTACTCTCATATTCCAGCTAAGCTTTCTTATTATTTATGCTCTTTTATTCCATCTGCAAATCACTTAAGCCAACGAAATGAAATAATACTTCCAGTGTCCACTATCATGACATGAATAATAGCCTATTCTTTACGAAGAAAAAATAAAGTCAATTTTGTCAACACCTCCCATTAATGCACTCTACTCCTTTGCAATAGGGGAGAATATATGTATATCTTCATAAATGGTAAAAAAATAACAGCAAATTAAAATTAGAAACAGATACGAATAGCACACACGAACGTCACGGCCCCCTCACACACACACACGCCCCTCACACAAACGTCTGCGTGCACGCGCGCACACAAACACACGCATACAGTGACTTGCCCAAGGATTTCACAGTTCTTCTTATGTTTTAGTTCCATTTAGTTATTTTTTTTCAGAAAATTTTGAATCAAAACGGGGGGTACAACCCCTATTACCAACCCCGGGGTACGCCACTACAGACATTTGGATATAAAATAACTTAAAATTACACAAAAACACTGAAAACTTTAGGTTCTGTACATTTACATGTACCACATGTCAAAAAATGAGGTATTTAAATTTCGATCTGTTAATAGTATAGTAATTGCCACAATATTGGCTTACGAACTCATTGTCTTATTATTTTAACACACAACTCACAATGTTTGCAAATAACGACAACATATTTTTAACAAAATCCAGCTGCCCCAAAAGACTTGAATTTCACAAAATCATATGTGGTCACATTAAATTGAACAATAACAAGTATTAGTCACATCCTCTACCTAAAAAGAATATTCCCTACTCATAATAAAGAAAAGTTTACTCACGTGCGTGGAGCAATGATCAGATAGTGCCACACACCTCAGGAATGACGTTAGTCTTACAACGCCACCATTACTAATCCCACACTTATTCAATGATTGAACTGTCTTGGTTTTCACAGTATTGTAAAAAAACTTTAACCCATTCACAAACCTCTTTGTTCTTGCTGTTAATGGTGTAACCTGAGTATCGGCTTATAAGACGCATCCTGCTTTTGAGGCCTTTTTTTAAATGAAAAAAAGTACATCTTATGTGTCGGCAAATACGGTAATTGTTTATAGACACCAAATGTCGAGCTCAAGAAAAGTCATTCAAGCAGCAGAGATATAAAAGGCAGAAGTACGAAAACAAAACAATGGTGAGAAATATTTAACAGAGGTGGCGCTATTAGATTTTGATTAGAAACAAAATATGAAAATAGTAATAATTTTCGAAGAATTAAGAAGAATAACATAATTCCTTAAGAAGTATTTATGACATACGTTAACTATGTTAGTACCTATTGCGTCAATAACTAACTAACTCTCTAGCCTTCTTAAACCCGAAGGTTCATGGCTGCAGCAACACAGGCCTTCCATCTTTCCCTATCTTGACCAAGATCTATATACTCTTTTCCATCCCTACCGATTTCCTTTAGGTCCATCTCAACGTTGTCCCTCCATCTTCGTCTTGGCCTTCCTACAGGTCTCTTACCATCAGGTTTCCCAACAAGAATCCTGTATACTCCTCTTTCCTCTCCCATTCGTGCCACATGGCCTGCCCACCTAAGTCTTCTTGATTTAATTATTATAATAATATCTGGACATGAATACAAATTATGTAGTTCTAAATTATGTAACCTTCTCCACTCACCTGTCTCCTCATCCCCTTTAGGTCCAAACATTTTCCTAAGGATCTTATTTTCAAATACTCTAAATGTATGTTCCTCTTTCAATGTAAGGAACCAAGTTTCACATCCATATATATAATACTACAGGCAAAATTACGGTTTTGAATATTTTAACTTTTAGTTTCTTAGATATTAAACGAGAAGACAAAAGTTTATGAAGAGAGAAGTAACATGCATTTCCTGAATTAAGCCTGCTTTTTATTTCCTCTTTAATATAATTTTCATTTGTTAATATTATTATATTTATTATTATAAATATATTATATTATTTGAATTTGGAAACTGGTTCAAACGAGTTGTTATCAATCATTAGATTTTGATTATTACCTAACACTTGGTTTCGGCCTGTAAGCATATATTTAGTTTTCTCTTTGTTAACTTCCAAACCTATCTCTTTAGCAGTTTTGAAAAATATTTTAGCATTATTCTTAATTGTATTCACATCATCCCCCAGTAAGTCTACATCATCTGCATATGCTAACAACTGAGTCGCACCATTTAATTTTAGTCCTTCTTTAGTTTCTTTTACCTTCCCAACAGCATATTTTAAGGCAAAATTAAAGAGCAATGGAGATAATGCATCTCCTTGTTTTAACATCATGAATTGTAAATTTGTCAGACATATTAATACCCACACGAATTTTACTTTCTGTTTCACTGGTGCATATTTTTATCATACTAACAAGCTTCTTAGGTATTCCAAACTCTACTAATATATTATATAATTTATCTCTTTTGAGCGAATCATATGCTTTTTTGAAATCAATGAATAGCTGATGGACATTTTGATTATATTTCCACTTTTTTTCAAGTGTCTGTCTGATGTGAAACATTTGATCTGTAGTTGATCTTTTACGTTTAAATCCACATTGATAATCACCTACAATTTCATTAGCATATGGTGTTAGTCTTGTTAAAAGAATGTTAGACAATATTTTGTATGTTGTTGAGAGTAGAGAAATTCCACGGTAATTATTGCAGTTCATTTTATCACCTTTTTTAAACACAGGAACAATTACGGATTCTTTCCACTGTTGAGGGATTTCTTCTTTATTCCATATTAAACAAATTAATTTATGAATTTGACATATTAATGAATTTCCACCATATTTAATTAACTCAGCTGGTATTAAATCAATGCCAGGTGCTTTGTTATTCTTTAGCCTTTTAATAGCATCTTTAACTTCAGTCAAGTTAGGTTCTGGAACTAAAGGTTCTGCTGTATGTACTTCATTCACTTCTGCTTTATCTCCTACATGGACATTTAAAAGGTCATTAAAGTAGTTCTTCCATCTATTTAGAATATCGTTTGGGTCAGCTAGAAAATCACCGTCCTTATCTTTTATCAAGTTTACTTTAGGTTGCCACCCCTTTCTAAACTCATTTACACCTTTATATAAATCTCTGATATTTTTATTTTTGCTGTTTGTTTCAATTATTATTATTTCCAATTGCGTCAATAAGGAAAGGACATTACAGAAATAAGCATTCGTCAACATTACTTTTAGCTGTTGTTACATTTCCTAACAAATGTTCGTGAGCACTGGTTCTGCTACCAAAATTGTACAGGGTGTTCCACAATTATTTTTACATTTTTTATAGGCAATGAACGTAGAAACGAAATAGGATAAAAAGATCGTTTTGTGTTCATGTTGAGCAAAATTTGTTGTAATGCTAGTCCAAGCACCGCCTGATCACCATTCGACTTCCAGCCATATTCTCCACGGCATGTCCCTGTAATCCTGTAGTTCAGCTCATCCAAATACTTAATCTTTGTGCTGTACACAATATCCTTAACACTCAATAGAAACAAGCCTAGCGGTTTAAGGACGGGTGAAATTGGAGGCAAAGGAATTACACCATCCCATCCAATCCACTTGCTAGGAATGGTTTCATCAAGACACTCACGAACACAAAGTGACTAGTGTTGCATGTACAAAAGTCAGAAAATTTTATGGAAAGTACACTTTATAAAGCTAAAATTCGAGCACGCTGTATTTTCCGATTCCTCATTCTCTGTCTTTTATCATGATTCTCTCCGTAGGTAAAAATGACGACTAGAGTAGAAAGTAAACAAAGTATTGAGAGAAGGAACAAACATGATTCCCGGAATTTAAACCCATGCATTTCAACTGAGCACATGGTTGGTTCTCCGGCGCAAGGCCGTACAGTGCAAGCGGCCTTGTGTCCCTCTCCAACTCTAAACAAAAGAGGCCCCCACAGATGGTAGAGACGTTGACGGCGTTGTGGGGCTTTCCACCAACATCTACCTGCACCACCTTTGGTAGTTCTCCTATTTGCAGATGATATAGTCCCCAAGTGAGGATGAAGGACTCTCAACACAAGAACGAAATGGAAGCAGTCCTCCACAGTGGTGGAAAAGGAAGGAGTGACCTTATCGAAACTGAAATCTCTTCTAAGTAGAACAGTATTCTCGACAGCCAGATGAACAATTCCAGAGGTAACAGACTGATTTTTGAGAAGTAGAGTTATTTATATTTTATTTGTGTGTAAAACAAATATAACACAGGAAATTTACAAGTAGTAGTCTCTCATTTTGCATAGCATTTTTGTTTTCAAAATGTATTCTGCCAGCACTATATATATATATATATATATAAAAATCAAGGTGACAGACAGGTTATTGGCGAACTATCTGGATTTTCTGAACCAAAGTTAGTGTCATGGTACTTGATGAGGTATTTTTTTTGCAGACAAATTTTAGAGTTTAGAAACACATGTATTGTTTATTCCCAATCTAAAGATGTTCTCCAAAACAATGTAGGCACACTGATAGATCATTTTCACCATCAAGGCTGATATTTTTATAGAACTGCTCTATAAACCTCTCTCTGATATTTGTGTCATATGACTGTGATTGTCCTTTCATCAATTTCATCCTATCACTATCCTCATCTTCGCAATCAGCCAAAAGGGGCAGAAAACAAAGTAGAATCAATCAATCAACAACAATATACAGGGCATACATAAACGAATGGTGCGGTTTCAAATGTTAATAAAAAACAAATATTTCTCACATTACACAGGCACAACATGCATCGTCCGCGACGAAAATTGTCCACCCAGACTCGGTGTCGCATATCTGCTGTAATGGCCTACAGTGCATGCGTTATACGATCACGAAGTTCATGCATGAACATGGGCAATGATGATACAGTCCAGCCAGGGAAGACAAAACTAGCTGGAAAGGTCTATTCCAAATGCGAGAGGGGAAGCAGGTAGAAGCACCAGCTTTTTATATGGGCCAACTTTTAAGCCAGACATTTTGTAGAGAGGGGGATACTATCATGGCGGCGAACATACCTTCACATTTCTACTTGTAACAACTACTTTGAGGATTGTGAGTCATTGCATGACACAAGAGTGTAATTTTTAAGTTTACTAAGAAGTATATAACTCTACATATTACACTCCACAAGTGAGTACAAATAATTTCTTCACTAAAATTAAAACTTAACAAGCTGTAATGTGCACCTCCACCATATTTCTAGCCCCAGGACTATGCACGGCTTCAAACAAAAGCTCATCGTTTTTAGTTTGTAATTAGAGGTCTGTGATTTCTACCATCACCCCTATCATGACACTGAATAAGTCCAGTTGGCGCATGCGCACTACTGTCCATGATTTCGGCAAAGGCAGCCTGACTGTACATAAACGCTGCCTTTATCGACTCCTCCCCTCCGAAAAAATGAAATCACATGCTGCAAGATCCGGCGAACGGGGCGGTCAAGGGAGAAGGTTGTTGTTTCCATTTGCAACAGGTCCGATCCAGCGCTGTGGAAGAACACCATTGAGCAGCACTCGTACATGCCTGTGAAAATAGGAAGTGGGGGAGCTCCGGCCATTTGTCCATTTGTGGAATGTAATCGTCATAATTGGTATTCAGTCCGGACATCCTGCTTGAAGTTCCTGTAGCCACTGACATGGAAGGACTTCACTGAAACGCATCACGCTCTGTTTCAATGCTGTCATAAGACACACGATTGATTGATTGATTTAGTTTATTTTACTTCGCGTTTTGTGCCTCTAGGCTAATTTGCGAAGATGGGTATGAGCGATGAAATGATGAAATTGATGAATGGACATTCACAAACAACCAAGCCCGACCAGGATTCGAACCCGGGACCCTTATAAGACACACGAGGTAGGCCAGGACTTTTGCCTTTACACAAACGGACGGTGCCACCAGGTTGTGTTATTCTCGTGTAGTGCGCCTTTTTCAAACCGTGTACTCTTGCTGCATTGTGCATTGTAATCACAGACCTGGACACCTAAAAACGGAACACACAGAAAGCCTTCTTCTGCTGCGACGCCATCTTGGAAACTGACTCCGCTGCCTTGCAGTAAGCATGAGAAGTGAACTTCGGTAGCACATGAGATCAGGGGTACATTGTACCCCCCCAAATTTTTTAAGGGGGTACTGTACCCTCTAAATCCGTAAATCCAGTTGTACCCCCCTGTACCCCCCTCTTAGATAATTTGACAGAGGCAAGGCACTACTGTTAAAAGAACATATTTTCAATTCGCTCAATAAAAAAGTTTATATTGTTTATAACTTACATGCATTATCTTCCTTACCACAGGAATTCAAACCATTGTAAACTTATTCTACTACATTGTGCTTGCTACTAGTTAGTTCATTGACCTGTGTTCGAGGTTTGAAAATCTCTCTAAGGAGATTAAAATTGTTTAAAATGTGAGTGGAACCATAGAATCAGGTAAAGTTTACTCTCAGAAAATCACTCTCCAGGCGAATGCTCTTTTGCGTAAGGGGGGTGCACTTTTCTAAAGACGTGGTCGCGTCAATTCGAAGGTAAGATACAAATCTTCATCAGAAGAGTATATGACTGACCTTTTCTTTTGAATTTTTCAAATGGAATTTTCCGAAACCAAATGCTTACACAAACGAGACGAGATACGAGAGACCGACTTGGATGGAGGGGGTACAATGTACTCCTGTACCTCACACATAATTTTCATATCATTATACGAGGGTGTTCGGCAAACTATACTTAAACCTATATATTAACAGATTTTTTGAAAATAGAGATGATACTGAGACAAGAAAAGTCTGTGTTTCCTCTCAATTTTCGAGACGAGACTGAAATAAATCTCTGCAAAATCAAAGCGAGGCGATACTTGATGTCTTAGATGATCTCGTTCGAAACTTTGGTATCATATTTGAAGAAATTGGTAAAAATAAATTTAAATTACTATTTGTCTTATCCAGACATATCAAGCTTATATCTTATTGATTTTTTTCAAATAAGTCGTATACTTGTTTACTGTAATTGTAAAGTTAATCCATACTGACAATTACGAGCCTGTGCTGACCGGTTTCATTTACTCAGGATAAACCTTTTGTTACCAAGCCCATTTTGCCAGGTAAGCTCCTTGCTACCGGACCAATTTTAAGCAAAATGCAGAGTTTCATTTAGATGACTGTAGATCGGAGGCTAATTGCCCTAGACAGACGAATGATGTATTGTTATACGCGGAATGAACCATACATTTAGACTACATACAATGTATGTAAATTGAGTGTATATATGGATGCGGGGGAGGGGAGGAACCGGAAAATTTCAAAATCTCAGAAAAAATGTTCCTCCGCCCCTGGACAACAAAGTACAGTACATTGTCAAAATACACATGGAAATGATCGCTGGCATGTCTGGAACAAGAAAATAATTGCACTATTATGATATGAAAAATACAACACGACTTGTTACCCAAAAACGATATGTCTGTACGCCACTGAGCCATTCAGCAAAATGCGCAGTTACCTTGAAACGACTGTAGGTCCGAAGCTAATTGCCATACACTGACGAATCAAGTACCGTTATACGCGGAATAAACCATAAAATCGGACTATATAAAATGTATGCACATTGAGTGTATATATGGATGCGGGGGAGGGGAGGAACCGGAAAATTTCAAAATCTCAAAAAAAAAAGGCCCCTCCGCCCCTGGACAACAAAGTACAGTACATTGTCAAAATACACATGGAAATTATCGCTGGCATGTCTGGAACAAGAAAATAATTGCACTATTATGATATGAAAAATACAACACGACTTGTTACCCAAAAACGATATGTCTGTACGCCACTGAGCCATTCAGCAAAATGCGCAGTTACCTTGAAACGACTGTAGGTCCGAAGCTAATTGCCATACACTGACGAATCAAGTACCGTTATACGCGGAATAAACCATAAAATCGGACTATATAAAATGTATGCACATTGAGTGTATATATGGATGCGGGGGGAGGGGAGGAATCGGAAAATTCCAAAATTTCTGAAGAAAAATGCCCCTTCCCCTCTGGACAACAAAGTACAGGACATTGTCAAAACACACACGGAAATGATCGCAGCCATGTTTAGAACAAGAAAATAATTGCACTATTATCATATGAGCAATAGAACACGACTTGTAGCCCCCCCCCCCCAACGACATGTCTGTGCGCCACTGACTCAAGCCTCGGATTGCAGACTTACCAGGAAACGCCTGTATATTGGAGGCTAATTGCCCTAGACGGATGAACCAAGTACCGTTATACGCAGAATGAACCATAGATTTGGACTATACAATTTATGCACATTGAGTGTATACATGGATGCGGGGGGAGGGGAGGAACCGAAAAATTCCAAAATTTCTGAAGAAAAATGCCCCTTACCACCTCCGCCCCTGGACCAAAAAGTACAGGACATTGCCAAAATACACATGGAAATGATCGCAGGCATACTTGGAACAAGAAAATAATTGCATTATTATCATACGAGTAATAGAACACAATTTGTATCCCCCAAAAGACATGTACATGCGCCACTGACTCAGCTTCAAAGGAAGCCGCCATTTTCCCGGCATTTTCCTCCCCTTTTTATGGGGGAAATAGTCTTTACAGTGCAGTGTACTGTATGTGTTCACAATAATACAAAAGAAGAAAATCGCAATTCCAGCGAAAAATAGCAACATTATGACGTAAAAACTACGACCTTGTCGAGGTATCTATATATACAAGGGTCGTTCAAGGTTGACCGGGATTTTCGTACGTAAAAAATCGATGTACGAATGGTGTGAGCAGTTTCGCGAAGGACGGGAGCTGGTGACAAATGAAGCGCATGAACACATTCGCCCGACTGCAGTCACACCAGTGAATATCGCACGTGTTGAGCAAATGATACTTGAGAACCGGCGAGTAACAGTGCGGGATATTGCTGCCGAGGTGAATATCAGTGTCGGGAGTGTTGAGACAATCATTCACGATCACTTACGCTTCCGCAAAATCTGTGCAAGGTGGGTTCCCCGCCAGCTGACATTCGATCAGAAGTGGACACGCAGAACGGTCTGTGAACAGCTTCTGAATCGGTTTCGAGCAGAAGTTGATGAATTGTTGCAATCCATCATCACGTGTGATGAAACATGGTTGCACAATTCAACCCCAGAGACCAAAAGACGCAGCATGGAGTGGCGGCATAAAGGTTCCCCGCCCCCCAAGAAAAGCAAAACGCAGCCGTCTGCTGGAAAGATCATGGCAAGTGTCTTCTGGGACATGAAGGGCGTTATCCATGTGGATTTTCTGGACAAAGGGAGCACGATTAATGCCCAGTATTACTCCACATTGTTGACTGGTGCTGTACGAAAGTCCATTCGCAAGAAAAGACCTGGGATGTTGTCTGGAAATGTCATTCTTCTCCATGACAATGCCCGCCCTCACACGGCCAATGTGACAACAACAACTCTGGCCGATATGCGCTGGGACGTTCTGCCCCATCTCCCCTACAGTCCGGATTTAGCCCCCAGTGATTATCATTTGTTTGCACCCCTTAAAGACCACCTGGGAGGGAAGAAATTCACGATAGACGAAGCACTGCGGAGCGATGTCCTCCAGTGGCTACGACAACAACAAAGTTCTTTGTACGCCAAAGGAATTCTGGAGCTGCCAGAACGATGGCAACGGTGCCTCGGCGCGCACGGAGAATACTTTGAAAAACTGACATAGTTTGGTGTTTCTTCTGCTACCTATTTCCTCTGCAGAAATAAAAGTCCCGGTCAACCTTGAACGACCCTTGTAGATAGCTGGTAAACAAGGGTATACCTAGAGGTATCTATTTATAGATAGCTGGTAAACAAAAGGTAAAATTTCATATTTCGACGGTTCGAAGCGTCGAAACAAAATGTAAAGCAGAAAAATGTTATATAGAAAAGTTTTTGCTTCATGACATATTGTACGTTGTGAAAGTTTGAGTGGGTACACAATGTATGTGTTGCTTATACTAAATATTTCGTGGGTCAGGACGAGATACGTCGCTTTGTAATTAAGGGGTCCCACATGCATAGTGCTTTGGATTCCACTTTAAACTGTAGATCCAGTCCCGATTAGCCTATCTGAGCATGAAGTGAATCTAGAATAAGTTTTTATAACTTCTGATTGAAAACCGAAAGTAAAATAAGCACAAACAAGAATGAGAAAGACCTCACCTACACAGGAGACGAGATGAGGCATGACAATTCTCGACTCGTCGCATCGCGATCTCATTTCTACGTATAATTAAATGTTTCATACACAATAAAACAGGGATCAATTTATGATTTTTATCAAAGGAGAGAGGACTTATTTTTACCTATATAAGGTGTACAGTCATGGAAAAAAGTTCTTCCCCATAAGGCTTTAATAGGAGCAAGTAATGCAGGAGGGTAGGCAACACATATTGCACCCTTCGATGATCGGGTGATTTTGCCTGTCTTAACACCGAGAAATGTGTTCCACGCGAAGGTCAACATGACAGGAAAGCAAAGAGGGTCACGTGACTATTGGTTACGTGGAGTGTTGTGCTTCTCCACGTCCCCAGTTCTTGATCCACATTGCAGAAAAAGTAGAGCTGCATGCAATATATGAAAATAGGTTGTTTTCAACTACACGCTTAATTATGATTTTCCCAATTGTAAATCTATCAGACGTGTCTCCCGATTTAGTCGGGACAGTCTTTTACTTTGAATTCCTGTTTTTTCATAGGCGTAACTTGACGGGAGCAGAAAGGGCATTTGTAACCCCCCAAAAAATCAGGTTTCTTAAAGCTGCTAAAACAGGAATTAAATACTATGATTTGACGCGTCCAAAAAAAGTATTATATTGAAAGATTGTTCCCAAATACGTAGATAGCAATTTAATACTTTGAAAGTGTCTCAGATTTGTTTATTATGTCACATCTTAGTGTGGCACAGGTCTACTACAAAAGTGGAATTTCGTAACAGAAATATGAACCCACTCCTTTTATTTCGTAGCCGATTTCATCTTGAAACTGAAATTAAGAATATTAGTTAACAAGGTAAAAAGGTAAAGTGTTCCCCTGTGCATAGCACCACGCCATGAAGGCGTATAGGGGGTGTGGGGGTAACGCCCCACACTTTCTTGATCCGGTCGTGAGTGGGGGTGATGTGATCAGCATCACGCCCCTGCCGCCTTTACCCCCCAGGGTTTCCCCCAGGTACCCATGTTATTCGACGCTGGGTAGACGCCGGGACCGCTTCCACCGTTAACAAGGTCATTGGTAAACAATAAAAAAATGTGTTAGACCCAATTCTTTAATACCTTATCATAATCTTTATCGCAATTTTAAATTTTGTTGTAAGTCCACTTTATGCAAAAAAAAAAAGGTAAAGTTCTCACCTGTGCTTAGCGCTACGCCATGAAGGCGTATAGGGGGTGTGGGGGTAACGCCCCACACTTTCTTGATTCGTTCGTGAGTGGGGGTGATGTGATCAGCATCACGCCGCCCCATACTTTCTTGATTCGTTCGTGAGTGGGGGGTGATGTGATCAGCATCACGCCCCTGACCGCCTTTACCCCCAGGGTTTCCCCCAGGTATCCATGTCATTCGACGCTGGGTGGGCGCCGGGGCCGCTTCCAACGTTAGAAAAGTTCCCGGGCTTGAACCGGCCGGGGATCGAACCCGGGGCCTATAGCATGGTAGTCAGACGCGTTACCGACTGAGTCACCGGCACAGATAGACTAATCTGAAATGCATACAGTTTAAAGTGGGATCCGAACCACTATGTGCGATCACCTGGTATCGTACCCGAGACCCCTTGATTACAAGGCCTTACCACTACGCGATCAGTGAGGCGCACACAATCTTTGTATTTCGACCTTTTTAAACCTATATGTATCATATAAGAGGTTGTTTAACGTTGCTATGCCTCTATGGATTATATATAGCCAGTATTCGAGCACATAGCGTCAGGTTTCATAGAATATAAGCTTCTCTTGCATGTTTATGGTTTCCTGTCTGCAGTAGAAAAACTGGCAGGTTCCCGTAGCTTTTCTTTCAATAGTCTTCCAATGGTTGCATATCATATCACTCAAATTTGATTCATTCGTTGCGAACACAATCCCCGATGGCGGAGTGGGATCGTGGGCGCCTTGTAATTAAGGGATCCCGGGTTCGATACTCGGTGGAGGAACATAGTGGTTCGGATCCCCCTTTAAACTGTAGGTCCATTCACGATTAGCCTAACAGGACATAAAGTGAACTTAAGACACCAAATCAAGCAACCAACACAATCCCGTTATTGTCCAGATTATCGAATCCAGAGCCTCCGTCGCGAATAACATAAGCAGGAAGACAACATGAAATAACCGAACAGAAACAGAACCTAAAACCTACATCGGATAGATTGGATTAAGTCGACGATACAGCACGGGTTCTGAAATGAAACAGAATACGAAAGTTGAGGGACCTCTATACGCACCCACTTTTCCTCCACTCAATGGGGAAGATATCCTTCTAGCTCAGAAGCCTTTACGTAGGAGTGCCCTGAGGGAACTTCAAGGCCACTACGATAAAGTGTTCTACGTGCAGCGGCGTATACTCTGGGTCATCTAGGTAATCGCAGATGACCCGGCTGTATTTCTTTTTTTTAATATATATATATATATATATATATATATATATATATATATATACATTTCCTCGCAATATTCTTCCAAACCAATTTCGATGCATACATTTCCTTGCTTCCAGCGCGCGAATACTTCCAATCGTTTGCCACCGAATGTCCGGGAACCTTTCTCCAGCCGGTGGAATGACTTCAGGGAATCTCACCCTGACGTCATTCCTCCCGCTTTCCTTACAACCCTTGGCCTTGGAGAAAGGAAAGAGGGGGAGGAAACACTGCTTTTCAGGCGCGGTGATTCCGTGCCCAGGGTAAGCTCCTTCTTGTGAGAGTCCACCGGTCGCACTGTCAACCTTGAGAGCCTTTTCCGTTCCCTCCGCTCAACTAGGGAAAACATACCCGGTAGAGTGCGAAGAACAGGAAAACTGAATAACATGGGCAAACCAATTCTACGCTAATTTTCACTTTACATTTGCTTCTGTCTTGCTGATTTCTGTTACTTGAACATAAATTTATCAAAAGGGAAAAGCTTAAATATTGAAGATGAAGCAAACTGAATTAAAATTCAAGGCTTAAGCAATTAAAGCACCTATTTGCTGACTCCCCCCATCCTTGTATTTACAAAAATAGTGATTGTTTCTCCTCTCTAATCTTCAAAAGCAGCGAGAATACTTATCTCACGGAACTGAATATTTTTTTAAAGGGAAACCCCCCTCCCCGAAATCCTACAAATATCTAATTTAAAAAGTGTATAGTGGTAATTCATTTTACTTCATTAGCAGGATTAAACACTTTGCTTAATACGTTCTAATAATCTGAGATTCATCTTCAGGACTTCTAACCCCACTGTTTCAAATTTATGTGGCGGCTGATAATAAGGGATGATCCCCATCCCGAAATAAAATTCTGACTCTGACCTGCAATGATTCGAACTTTTAAAAACCTGTCAATTCGAGCTCGGAAAGGGATTTTTTTTATTATTCATAGGGAATTTCATCATTCAAATTATGACAAAACACCATGGTTGACAGGAAGTATAAGTGTTAATAAGCTTTGCATTTTTGTTCGCCGTGCTTACTTTTCGGGGCTGAAAAGAATGTATGGACGCGTGACTGTAATCTTTGCAACACTTGTGCCAAACATGAAAAATCCAAAAGTCACATAACTTCCTTTGTTAAGCTGCAATCTTTCGCCCAGACACGTATTGACGTGCAACTGGACAAACAGCGTGCTTTGGATGTAGTACAGCACAAGTAATCGGGTCCTGGAGTAAGTTGAATTTTGCACTTAAATTAATATTGCGGGTTTTTATTTCACTAGTGCACGTCTTTCATTTTTATATTTCACAGGCTGTTTTTTTATAGCTTTATAATACTGTCTTGTTTTATTATTTGAAATTCTACGCGTATAGTAAACTGCAATAACGAGAATTAATTGATTGTGATCGTAGCAATAAGACAAACATTCCGACACAATATTCCTAAATCCAATATGGAGCGTGACATAAATTGCACGGAAACTTTTGGAGTTTGAGGATCAAAAGGTCGGAGATTACCCACTCGTTAGAACCAGCATACGCCACTGTCTACGTGCAATGACGGGACCAAAACATACGTCAGATAGCAGTGTTCCTCCTTATTTCGTACGCCATTGATAACTGGAACACGTGACCTCGTCTTTGGTAGAGCACAAGCCTGCTTGCTTGCCACCACCCTTTAGTTCAGTGACCTTCGCCCGTAGTCAGCAAGAGTGAATGACTCACCAGATACTTGTTGTCTGTAAGGCTACACAAGAATAGATATTTCGTTAGTGGCTGTAAGTATTGTTTCATCTGCAGTTATATCAGTTAACATTTCAATAGTTTCCTAATGGTTACGTTAGTGATAAACATGTAAATTAGTTCTCGAGAGTGAACGTTTTATCTATTTGAACGGGGGATTTTTATAGAGCCTGCATGTATTATTTTTTCCTGAAACAAGAAGAAATTCGAAGACGCAAAAAGAGTTGTATAAGAGTAGTTAACAAAAGGAAAAAAGAAGAAGAAAACGAAAATGTAAATGCTGAAATAAATTATGGTAGAGATCGAGTGAATAACATTTTGTCATGGGGCCTCCTCGATGGAGTAGTGATAACGTCGTCGCCTTGTAATCAGTGGATCCCGGGTTTGATACACGATGGATGCACATAGTGGTTAGTATCCCACTTTAAACTGAAGGTCGAGTCCAGATTAGCATATCTGTGCACCAAACCAAAACTAAGAAAGAAATTGTCACAGTGTAAGAAAATTTCATGTTCAACCAGATACGAAACAAAAGGGAATAATATATTGCAGGTTGGAGTTCACATCTGTAGCATCTAACCAGCACAATTATGAATCGCAACATATCGTATGAGATCCATTTTTATTATACATGTATGATAATATAAGAGAAGTAGAGGAAAGAGAAAACCAAGCGAAACACGGACGCCTTCTCCAGAATTTCAAATCTCGTTACATAAGGTTCTGGGTTGGAGTCCCGAACAGGCATGACTTTCTTGTTCTTGCCCTTTTATCTGCTTCATTTCATCATAATTCATCGTTATGGTTTACCTGCAGGGGAAGAATAATGACAATAATTGCCAATACAAAGCCAATGACAAACAGAACAACTCGATTACGGAGGTGCCAAGAAGAAACGAGACTTGACAGTTTCTCCGCCTCTCGGTTTGTCGAATTAAAAATTGCTCTCCCGTTCTCGGTCTCGACTAGTTAAATATAGAAATCGAAAATGTATGTGAATGAATATACATGTATTTTATATATTCCGGTTTTGTAGGAGATTTCGTGAGAGATGAAATAAGTACTCTTCCATCGTATTTATTTTTATAATTTTTATTCCCTGTTCGATGATCGCGACGATAAGGACGAGTGACCATTACACGAAATTGATGACGAAATAGTCAAACACCCCCGACAAGGACGGTACTCAAAACCGGGAACTTTGGCGACGATATCGAATGTCAATCACTTAATGAGCTTGACCACCGAGCCTGCTTAATGTTGTTTCTCTCAGGAAATTCGTAATAACTGTCAATATCCCACATTCACTATCATTTTCTTCATAATTTATCTTATTGTTGTGATTAACCTGAATTCAAAGAATTAGTTGAAAGGCAAAAATGCAAGATTGAATGTCTCTGATGTTACTTCGTGCCGAATAATATGACGTGGTATTATGATATGAATTTATTAATCATATAATATGCCTATTCATTCCATTGATTGATCCCAATTGAGCACACAAAATATGCTATAATGTCCACTCCATGGAGGAGTGGTTAGCACAGCGCGCTACGATGCCATGGGTCCCTGGTTAGAATCTCGACTTGGGCGTGGGTGTCCTTGGTAAGTGTCCCTTCATCAATTTCATCATAGCATCACTCATCTTCATCGTCGCTATTTGCCAAAAGTGAAAGAATAGCAAATCTAAATAACAAACATCCAATCAAATCGAACATCTCTACCGATTTAATTCTATACGGTACCGAATTCCCACTTTATTACTGCATCTTAAGTCATTTTACAGCATCTCAATTGTTTTCCGATTCGAAAACATTTGGAATGTTGTCTTGTGCAGTTGATTGTGCATTGTTTCGTTGTTTGGATTGTTTAATTAACGTCGCATTAATTAGTTTTAGACCAATCGTGACGGGGGAAGCAAGAGCACAAAGAAAGCGAAAGAGACAAGGAAGAGACCACGGCTTTCTTTAAAGATAGCATCCCGTGAATACAACTCAAGTGACTGCAGAATATTATGAATAAAATTTATTTCGCTTTTTCCTTTTATTTCTGTTTCAGTTATTTTACTTCGCTTTTCTTCTACCACTCGCGTTACTCGTGTCGGTGAGGAAGAATTATAAACTCGTGAAATGGACGATGGTACAAAAAAATATATGCCTCTCCCACGGTTCGAAACTGTCAGTACAAAATATTGTCTTATATTTAAAATTTACGGGCAAATATGGTTTGTCAGGTAGCAATTTTCGCTTATCTCTTTCTCAAGGGGTTCCATTGCCTCTCTGATGTCGTAGTAGTAACGTCTTCGCCATGTAATGAAAGGCTTCCGAATTCAATACCAAGTAGAGAGGCTTTGGTTCGAATCCCATTTTAATCTGTAGGTCCAGTGCATGAACTAGACTTAAACAATTAACGTGTGGCATGTGGTCTGTGATGAGAACCATCATTTCAGCGAACCTTCTTGACAATGACTCTAATATCACTTGATAGAATAGTATTTCCTTACGAGTAGCTCTTGTCAAGAAACCAGTTCCTGAAATTTTCTTCTGGAGGCATCGTAGCACCCAGCTGTTTGTTGTGGCTGGGGCACGAGTCATGTGACTCATGCTATCAAAGCTCAATCCTTCCCGAGAAGTCAGAATCACCAGGCAAACTTAAGCGAATATTTTGTTATTTGGGTTGCATAAACAACAGGCTTTAAGACGTTACGAAATTCTACGTCCCGTGGCCCAGGTATTTTTTTCTCAGACTGTACTTAGAATTGGGCATTAATTGCTTAAAATCTAATTTTGATATCGAATGTAACACAAATGCCATTTTAAGTTAAACTCTAAAGTCAAACTGTAGGAAAATCACATTAGTCAGATGAATGTACGAGATAAATGAGACTCACTGCAGGTTCTATGGTTTGCCAGTGGTCTTGTCAGGGGCACTGTGATACTTAGACTTGGTCTAATTTCTTGCAATTTTTTCCGCATGAAAGCAATGCACTGGGGGGTTAGAAGAGAAAAGTAGGTTTAAAACTTCTAAGTGATATCTCTAATCGTGTGACTTTTCACATTCGACTATAGATATTGGTAGATTTTGGTTTGGATTCACGAGATCTTTGATTGAGATGGAATTGTTTGAGTGATTTATTTGGTTTATTTAACTTCGCATCTGCCACTTTTGGCTAATATCGAAGATGAGGAAGATGATATGATGAAGGGAAACTCACAGATAACACCCATCCCAGGCCGGGATTCGAACCCGGGACCTCTATCGAGGTGCGAATGTGTTTTGGATTTTCTTTGTAGATGCGAAAACCTTTAACTGTGACGCGCACATGCTTTTGCTTACATTAAAGTTCACCTTTTCACATAAACGAGGAATTGACATGTCACCCTAAAAGAGACGCTTGTATCTGCATTTAATACAACTACATACAAAAGTAAACTTTGGCCGGTTCATTATATTGTCCACCCAAGATTGAGAAGAAAAAACTTTCGAGCGTGTGGTTTTTCTTGCTTGCTCTGAGATCTGAAGGATTTCGGTTTTGTACATGAAATGAATGATACTTTAGTACCCAGTGGCGTGCCTAAGGGGCGTCGATGGGGGTTATAACCCCGCTCCCCTTTCGTCCACTATTCCTAAAAAAAAAAAGAACGTCAAATGTAGGAAAATATGATAAAATGAGGGCTGACTGCCAAGAAAAAGTATACATAACCCCTCCCTTTCAAAAATCCTGGGCACGCCACTGGAAGTACTTTCAGTGCTTGAGAGCGTCATTAGGTACAGCTAATTATATTATGATTAAATGCTTTGTCAAATGTTTTACAAATATTCCAAAGTTAGACCTCTTACGAGTTGATCAGTAACCATCCAAACTCATTTTTTTGTTTTGTTTTATATTACATAATAATAATACATTAATATAATGCATAATATATATCTACATGTCTAAGAAAATACCGGCTTCTAAAAAGCATTGGATGTGGTACACATCAGCCAAAAATTGTTGAAATATCTTTCTATGTGTAGCTACGGGACTTTAAAATTAAAATGAACTTAACTGAATGGAACTCTATATGTGTAATATATTCAAAAATATGATTTCTATATCCAATGGGTGGGAGATGATTACTCCTCGTTGGGATGGTTCAAGATAAAGGACGAGTGAATCAATCTCACCCTGCACTAAAATGTATAGATGTATCTTTGTTCGCAATTTTCACATTTCGAACTCTTGGTTTCCCGTTCAGTTAAATTCAAAATGAGCCCAGAACAAGGTCCAGAGCTTTATGTGTTTCGGAATTATAGCTAATAAAGGATAAGTTGACGTTTTATATACAGACTTTTCAAAGGCATTTGATACAGTTCACCACGATATATTAATACAGAAATTTGCCAACAATAGCCTTTCTCCTCCACTTATTACCCTTCTTTCTTCCTATCTGCAGAACCGCTGACAATATGTCGTGTATCAAGGCTGCAGATCAACCGAATTCGTGGCCAGTTCGGGAGTTCCACAGGGGTCGAACCTTGGTCCCTTGCTATATTTAATTTTTATAAACGATTTGCCAGAACTACTCACAAAATGTGAGACATTAATCTTTGCTGATGATGTTAAAATATACAAAAATATCGAAAACGCTGATGACTGTACAATATTACATGAAGAGCTGAATAACTTGCTTCAGTGGTGTGAAATTAATAAAGTCAGCCTAAACCTAAGGAAATGTAAACTTGTATCATTCACCCACAACAGACACCCTATTCAACATTCATACACTATTTCTAATGTGTTAGTACAAAGTGAGAATATAGTTACCGACCTAGGGGTCACTTTTGACCAAAAGTTAACATTCCAATCACATATTGCCCGCATTTTAAGCGAAGCTCACAGAAATTTGGGATTTATAATGAGAATGGGTCATCAATTTAGAAAAAGGAAACATTTCTCTTGCTATATTATACGCTCGTCAGATCTAAACTCGAATATGCTTCTCTTGTTTGGAACCCGCAATTCAAGAAAGATATCGAAAATTTAGAAAAGCTTCAAAATAAATTTCTCAGATATCTACTATTTAAACTTGATGGTACATATCCAAAACTCACTCCTAGCAACATATTACGCGAAATCTTTAATATTCCGTCACTCGACGAAAGGAGGCAAACAAGTCAAATAACTTCTCTCTCCAAGCTTATCAATGGTAAAATAGATTATTTTAATCTGTTGTCGAATTTAAATTTTTATGTGCCAAACTGTATGTTAAGGCCCAGAACTGATCTCTTTCAAATCCCCCTTGGAAGAACCAAAATGACCGAAGCTGAACCCATGAGGAGAATGTGCAAGTTATTTAATTCAGTTTCTAAGAATAATCCAAGCGTAGACCTATTTAAATGTAATTGTAACATAAGATCTTTTTGCTGAATTTCTGTATGTTTTGTTTTGTTTTGTTCATTGAATTTTGGTTTTCATTCAGCTTGTAAGGTTATATCCAATAGTTTAGCTTCATTTATTATTGTATTGTCTCTGTGTTCCCTTTGCTTCTATAATCTAATAATTAATTTCTTCTCACAATTGTTTTTAAATGTAAAATGTATATTGCGTCATTCATATTTCTTGTTAATTTTCTTAGTTATGTTCTTGTTTATGTAATGGTGTCATCCCATATTGAACACTGTAATTGGGCATGCGCCTGTTTCAATTAAATAAATAAATAAATAAATTATTATTTGATCTTAAATGTTTTTAAAATTATCATAAATTCTAAGAAATACAAATTATTTATGCATTAAAAAACAGGAAATTCATGTGTACTCTAAAATGGAAAATTTCCCATGCCTTCACATTATACCTAGGTATAGGCAACTGTGAAGTAGAATGTGTGTGTATGTGTGTGTGTATATGCATGTATATATATATATGTATGGGAGGCTGAATTTTGTACCCCCAAATGAAAAACGTTCCTGCGCTACTGATTGTCAGTTTTAATCAGGCAGTTGCGAGTTTCAATAACAGATCGTGAGCTTCAGTTAGGCAATGGTGACCTACAACCAAACACTTGCCAGCTTCAAGCAGTCGATCTTGAGCATCAAGCCGGCTGTTGTGAGCTTCATTCAACCAGGTAATCGTGGGATTCAACCAATCGATCGTAAGCTTCAGTCAGGCAGTCGTGTGCGAAACAGATCGTGAGCTTCAACCAAGCTTTTATGGCCTACATTGAGGCTGTTGCGAGGTACAGCCAGGCAGTTATGACCTATAGCCAAGGAATTTTGAACTTCAAGCAGGCGGTTATGAACTTCAACCATTGTGACCTACCGCCAGGAGGATGTAAGTTTCAACTAGCTTCAACCAAGCGATCGTGTGAGCTTCCCGAAATTTGGTAACACTGTTTTGTTCTAAGTAGTACTAACACGACAAGAAGTTAATATGACTTGTCCACCACACTGCACTGCCATATCTGTGCTATTGTCTTGATGGGACCGAAGAGAAATCTACTAAAACTGCACCCTAATACAAGGATTTAAACGTGTTTCCATAGCTTAGCGTTTAGGGGCCATTTTGATTATGCTACGTACCTGTACCTGTGGAGTATTATTGCAATTCCAGAGAAGATGGCTGCACATCACACATGCAGAGATTCTTTGTGTGTACGCCGCAGCAAGTACCTCTTGACCTCGCACTGGACGTGCAGGGAAAACAATTAATTTGACGGGTCTTGGCAAATTGTGTGTGACGAGTGTGCCCAGAATGGACATTTTGGAGTGTGACTTTTTTGTTCGACCGGTCCAATCCTATTCAGTTTCTAGCAATGGCACTCCATCAAGCTCGCCAACAATCTGACATCCCCTGATGGAATGGAAGTGCTTCGCAACTCACCAACAGATGTCACGCGCGGCAATTCAAGATTGAATGGGGGTGAAACAAATGACGATTGTAATCCGGTAACGAAAATCCTTTGTTCTCTTGTTTCGGCACGTTGGGCCTGGCTTTCAGGTTTGTGCTATCGAGTGATGTTGATGCCTGCGGCATTTGGCGCCAATTTGTGATATGAAAAGGCGTTCTTTGCATTTGGATCTCGGTTCATTCCAATCTAACCACTGTACATATTTTTAAATCAGGTTTTCTGTTTGACCACTTCAATCTATATTCGCTATTGAAAACTTGTTCGTTGGAATCAGATTGATTATCCAGAACCAGACTATACTCAGCCAACCACATCTCAATTAGGGATGGCCAGATCCGGATCCTGCCGGATCCGGTTGGTTCCGGATCCTTAGGATCCGGATCCTAAAATTTTTCGGATCCGGATCCGCGGATCCGGAATTTTCAGATCCGGATCCAGAACTTTCGGATCCGGATCAAGTGCTTTCGGATCCGGATCCGGTAGTTTTGGATCCGGATCCGTTTTGCCATCCCACATGCGGTTCTTTGGAAAGTAAGAATGTGCTTATAACATATTGTTACTTGCTTACATATATATATATATATAATATACATACATACACACACACACACACACACACACACACACACACACACACACATATATATATATATATATATATATAGTGTGTGTGTGTGTGTGTGTGTGTGTGCGGGTGCGCGATTTGTAATTAATTAATACACTTACAAGGGAGGTCTAAGTCTCCCCGTCCGATTTCCATGAAACTTGGCAGGTGTATGGAGGCCTCCCCCTCAAATGTCAAGATGAGGAGAAATTGAAGTGGGGATCTGACCCCGAAACCACGTATGTGGCCTAACCGATGGCGCAGTGGTTGCGTCGTCGCCTTGTAATCAAGGGGTCCCGGGTTCGATACCCGGTGGAGGTACAAGTGGTTCGGATCCCACTTCAAACTGTAGGTCCAGTCCCGATTAGCCTTACTGTGCATAAAGTGGACTTAAAACACCAAATCAACCGAAACCACGTAAATATGGCATAGGAAGAAACAGGGGGCATAGGGCCTCTCTATACACCTGTCAAATTCCATGGGAATCGGAGGGGGACACAGGGGTCAAATGATCCCCACTTCAATTTGTCCTCATCTTGACAGTTGAGGGCCGGACCCTGTGGCTGAGTGGTTAGTACATCGCGCTGCAACGTCAGGGGCCCCGGGTTCGAATCCCGCTCGGGCACGGTTGTTTGTGAATGTCCATTCATCACTTTCATCATATCATCACTCATCCCCTTCTTCGCAAATTAGCCAAGAGGCACAAAACGCGAAGTAAAATAAAAAAAATAAATCAATCAATTGACATTTGAGGGGATTTTGCCCCCTAAAACAGTTTTTAGCTGAAACAAAAAACAGGTATTTCTTCCTTTGGGCCCCTCTATACACCTACCACGTTTCATGGAAATCGGAGGGGAACACAGGGGTCAGATCCTCACTTCAATTTGTCCTCATCTTGACATTTGAGGGGGTTTTGCCCCCTAAAACAGTTTTTTAGCTGAATCAAAAAAAACACGTATTTCTTTCTTTGGGCCGTTTATACACACACCTGCCAAGTATCATGGAAATCGGAGGGGGACACAGGGGTCAGATCCTCACTTCAATTTGTCCTCATCTTGACATTTGAGGGGAGGTTGCCCCCTAGAACAGATTTTTAGCCGAAACAAAAAAAACACGTATTTCTTCATTTGGGCCCGTCTATACACACACCTGCCAAGTATCATGGAAATCGGAGGGGGGCACAGGGGTCAGATCCTCACTTCAATTTGTCCTCATCTTGACATTTGAGGGGGTTTTGCCCCCTAAAACAGTTTTTTAGCTGAAACAAAAAAAACACGTATTTCTTCCATTGGCCCCACTATACACCTGCCAAGTTTCATGGAAATCGGAGGGACACAGGGGTCAGATCCTCACTTCAATTTGTCCTCATCTTGACATTTGAGGGGGTTTTGCCCCCTAAAACAGTTTTTTAGCTGAATAAAAAAAACACGTATTTCTTTCTTTGGGCCGTTTATACACACACCTGCCAAGTATCATGGAAATCGGAGGGGCACACAGGGGTCAGATCCTCACTTCAATTTGTCCTCATCCTGACATTTGAGGGGTTTTGCCCCCTAAAACAGTTTTTACCTGAAACAAAAAACACGTATTTTTCATTTGTGTCCCACTATACGCCTGCCAAGTTTCATGGAAATCGGAGGGGGACACTTAGATAACCTCCCTTGTTAGTCTTACACTTTGCAATTATATAACACTGCATATATTATAAGGTTTTATTTTAATTTGTAAAACTGTAACTGTAGAACAATTGTATGATTTTTGTATAACATTCCTATCTTGTTATATGTGTTAAAGGTTTCATCCTGGAATGGAATGTCTCATTTATGTGTGTTTTCATTTCCAATACATTCGAATGAATACATATTTGCTTCAATGGCATTTACAAAATCACCTCTGACATTTTATGTTAAACAAGTAAGATTATTTTTGTGCACGAGTGTGTTAGCCGATGCGTAGCAAAGTATTTTAGGAACAACACTTGAAAAAAATTCTTGTAGCACTAATGAAAAATTTCTTTGTAATCGAAGATCATAATACCTTTTAAGGTGTGGTAATATTATAATGGGATTGAGATACGAAACTCTCGGATCCGGATCCAGATCCGAAACTTTCGGACCCGGATCCAGATCCGGAACCCTTGGATCCGGATCCAGATCCGTAACTTTCGGATCCGGATCCGGATCCAGATCCGAATGGATCCGGATTTTTCGGATCCGGATTTTTCGGATCCGGATCCGTTTGGCCATCCCTAATCTCAATCATTATATTGTTCGAAAAACTGTAGCGCGTTAGCATGGAAATTATTGGCACCTCTTACGCATTGTAGGATGTGAAGTTAGGTTACCATACATTCACAATCTCGACCACATATGGTGGTGGTGTGATTATCACCACCCTCCAAGCACCATTATACCCAATGTACCCCATTTATTAGGGGCTGGATGAACCTCAGAGCAGATTGATGAAGGACATTGCTGGAAAAATTCCCCACCTGAAATCACCCACCCTCAGGAATCGAACCCTGGTCTCCCTGAGGTAGTCAGACGCCCTACCGATTGGACCGACAGCTGTTCTCCTACAATTGTTAGACAATTGAAACAAAGTATGGATCCATCCATCTCATGGGTCTCAATTTTGAATTAACAGGTTACCTAGCAATGTTTTGAACCTCAGAAATTTTGGTGGCCAGCAGATTATATATACACAGGATATCGCAGTGCAAAACCGACAAAATTTCAAGGCCTGTAGATGACATAAAGTCAAGCCATTTTCCCCAGTAACATCTTGAGGGCTCACAGCGCCGTAACGAGCAAAACGTTACAAAGAAGAAGAAAAAAACTCCACGCGCTGTGAAAGTTTGCTCTTGTTCACGGATAACTGCTTGTTCGCTTATTACGTATTTTCTTTCTCGTATATCCCATTTCTCAGCTACTTCCATTCTCATTAACCCTCTTCGTAGTTACATCTTTTCTCTTCTCATTTCACATCTACTTGTTGCTTATCACATTTCGCGGTTACTTCGTTTCACGCCTATCCTGTTTCGCAGTTACTTCCTTCATCGCTTACCCTGTTTTGCAACTAATTCTTTCTTCACTTATTCCGTTTTGCAGCTACTTCTTTTCTCGTTCATTCCGTATCGCAGCTACTTTATTTCCCTCTCATCAAGTTTCGATTATACTTTTTTAACTCTCTTATCAAGTTTCGCAGATACTTTGCTTCTCTCTTATCAAGTTTCGCACATACTTTGCTTCTCTCTTATCAAGTTTCGCAGATACTTTGCTTCTCTCTTATCAAGTTTCGCAGATACTTCCTTTCACGGTTATCAAGTTTCGCAGCTACTTCCTTTCTCGCTTATCAAGTTTCGCAGCTACTTCCTTTCTCGCTTATCAAGTTTCGCAGCTACTTCCTTTCTCGCTTATCAAGTTTCGCAGATACTTCCTTTCTCACTTATCAAGTTTCGCAGCTACTTCCTTTCTCGCTTATCAAGTTTCGCAGCTACTTCCTTTCTCGCTTATCAAGTTTCGCAGCTACTTCCTTTCTCGCTTATCAAGTTTCGCAGCTACTTCCTTTCTCGCTTATCAAGTTTCGCAGCTACTTTTCTTCTCTGTTATCAAGTTTCGCAGAAACTTTTTTTGTCTTATCAAGTTTTGCAGTAACTTTCCTTCTCTCTTATCACGTTTCGCAGCTACTTCCGTTCTCGCTTATAACGTTTTGTGGCTATTTCTGATATAGTTTATTCCATTCCGTGGCTCGCTATTTCGCTCCCGCACAGGAAGAGTTGATTTTCAGTTAATTTCATTTCTCGTTCCCCACCCTCGGCAGACACCCCCTTCGCGTTGCATGCTGGGACGCCACGGAGAGTATCTTGTCCGCTGTATAATGAGAGGCACGCGATGGCTGCACGGAAGCCAACCTCCCCTCTGTACACAACCTTCGCAGATACACATCTCCCCCCAAAAGGGAAGTTTCTTTACGATCGGCGTAACGTGTTGTGTACCATCGGAAGCTGCTACCTGCTCGGGTAGTAAGTGGGGATTAATTTATGGATCGATTATCGTCTCTATCTCTTTTTTATTTTTTTTAAAGGGAAGAGGGGTCAGTTTTTCGCATCTTCGAGGCACGCGCCAAGAACGGAAAATGTGGATGCTGTGTCCGATTCTTCGTTTGTAAATGTTTTTTTCTTCAATCTCTTCTGCACTAGGCTTTTTCTGTTGTTGCTTTTCATTGCTTTTCTCCTAACTAACTCTCTAGCCTTCTTAAACCCAAAGGCTCATGGCTGCAGCGACACAGGCCTTCCATCTGTCCCTATCTTGAGCCAAGATCTATATACTCTTTTCCATCCCTACCGATTTTCTTTAGGTCCATCTCAACATTGTCCCTCCGTCTTCGTCGTGGACTTCCTACAGGTCTCTTACCATCAGGTTTACCAACTACTCTTTTGCTTTTCTCCTGCACATTGATATTTTTTTCGCGACTATACTTTACTTTGCATTCGACCGTCTCATCCTTGCAGGACATCATATAGTTTAACTCTATCAACAAATTGTCGTGTGGCCTCCCCGATGGCGAAGTGGTAACTTCGTCGACTTGTAATCAAGGGGTCCCGGGTTCGATTTCCCGGCATAAGCATATAGCGGCACTGATCTCATTTTCAACTACAGGCCCATTCCCGTTTAGCCTATCTGTGCATGTTGCTAAGTATATAGGAGGAGCAGAGTAGCAAAATGGGGTGTATTTATTCATCTTGTCAGCCAGCTATTTGCTTATTGGGGTGCGGATACAGACACGAATAAAGTAAGTGATTTATCCAAACAAACCCCCCCCAATCACACCTCCCAAAAGTTTCCTGCAACTACGAAAGTCTAATTCTCGCCCCTCCCCCACATAAAAACGACTTTACACGTCCCAGGTGAAAGATTCTGGATTAATCGTTGGTAAAAGTAATCTCATATCTCATTCTGTCAGTGCCTGAGTTTCACAAGCTTGAAAATAGTGAAAATAAGGCAGCACTGATTGGTAGAAACTCGAAAAGGATTAACCACCAAAGTGAGAGAAACTTTATGTGAAAGGAAACGTTATACCTATTAAATCACACCATATTTCTTCTTTTATTTGAGATTTTTAGATACCTTGATTTTTCGCAAACGAGTCATTCCATGCCATATCATCCAGAATTTTGTAAAAATGTCATCCACCATCCCCGATTTTGATAAAATTCGGTACACTTATACAACTTTTAATTCTGATTACAAAAAGGACAATTTCTTTTAGATTGGTCAAGGTGTTCAGAAGTTACGCACTTTTTAAAATCTCCGTGTACGCCACTTGCGGCTCCACTTTGAATGACACGCATTAGGTTATAAATGATAGTATCTTCTCTCAGGTTTCCTGTAGAAATTTCAAGTTTGTTTTCTTTTCTTCAGAATAGTGTAAGCTTTTATTTAAATAAAGTTTTAGATGAGTGTATCAATAACCATGTATTTTTATGTATAGTTTCATGTATTTTTTAGAAAAATAAATGACTAACTTCAAGAGCGAATTTCGTGCAATTCAATGTAGTTATCTCAAGAGTGTGTACTAATGCCCGATGGAAAAATTGGAATCGGCGGTTCAGAGACAGGGCGATAAAAAATAATTTGCATTAAATAACATTAAAAGTTAATCTTATTGAAAATGCTTATGTATTTAGCACAATGCCTGAAGTACAATACGTTTTAAGGTATAATATTCAAAATTTCTGTTCATTATGTGTGATGGTAAGCGTAGGCGTAAGCTTGCGAGACCAAAGGGAAGCATTTGCTCCCTCTCGAATTTATAGATTAATTAAAATTTACAAATAATAATTGCAGTGGAACCCCGATTTCAAGTTTCTCGATTTTACATTTTCCTGCATTTTACATTCAATGTTGGTAGTTCCAACATAGCAAATTGCTGAGAAATTTTCCTCGGTTTTACATTTTCTCGCATTTTAAGTTTTTTCAGCTTGGTCCCCTGAATAACGTATAATCGAGGTTCCTTTGTATCTAAGTTAGTTTCAACTGTCTTTAGTTTTTTTAAATTATAATAATCATTATTAGCATTCCCAAGTTTAGTAATTTTTCTTCGAGAACGTTCTTTTTTGTGCATGTTATCTCAATATGGAAGTTGTTATTTTTTTATACTCTTCACGGGGATACGTAATATAAAGCAAGAATTAATAATACACATTTCTGCTGATTGACGTTTTTTCCAAATGGAGCTTTTTTGCCACATACCACAGAAAATCTCCTTGCGACGGGGTGGTTGGAACAGTTAAAAGACTTGTATAGACTTCTACAGTATCAAATAAAAAGTGCAGCAATGATGTACCAATTCCGTATAATTCAAGGCATACATTTCTTATTAATCACGTAAGGTGAAATGACAACAACACACAGTACAATGTGTCAGCGCTTGTTGTACTACAACAACACAAGGAAGATTAAATATGCACTATTTTGAACTTAGGCTACAGGTTATTTACAGTGTTCGGTAAATTACTTTTTACAAGTAACCGAGTTACAGTTACTCATTTAAAAAGTAACTCAGTTACAGTTACTGGTACTTTGAAAGTAACTGTGATTACTTTGCTGTTACTTTGAAAGCAACTTACAGTTAGTGATCATTGATTTGTGTAAAAATTACACACAATCAATGATCATGAAGACTTACGTTAACTTATGTTTCTAGTACATAATATGTCTTCATATATTTACATTACTACTGCAAACAAATGATGGAACACAGAGTCAGCTTTGCTTGAACAATTTTAATTAAGAAATCATTGTATGCTGACCACGGTATTTTTAATAAGGTATCAATGATTCCACTTGCACCTATTTCTTTCTCCTCCATTCCAAGTTCAACAAGATCTAAAGATCCACTACTTCGACAATGACTTTTTCCTAGCTCGACAACCACATCCCAAACTAAAGCAGCAGTCCACCAAAACCACTGAAATTTTCAAATACAATTTGAAATGAATTGAAGCAAAGCGTGGATGTTCTAAAGTTAGCATGCAACAAAGCACAGCTTTTTACCTAGCATCCAGAGAAAGTACATATATATTTTTTATAGTTGGGAACAATTGTAAAATTTGGCTCTTCCCCCACTGAAAAAAGTAACTCTGTTATCGTTACAGTTATTTACTTTTAAAAGTCGCTAGTTACAGATAGATTTCCTACATATTAAGTAACTGTTACTTGTAAAGAGTTATTTCGAAACACTGGTTATTTAACAGTCGATGCAACAATAATAATTGATGATGAAATATGTTTTGTTTAACTATATGGTTGGACTGTTGTGAAGAAGTGGCTTTCCGATTGATTGATTTAGTTTATTTTACTTCGCGTTTTGTGCCTCTTGGCTAATTTGCGAAGATGGGGATGAGTGATGAAATTATGAAATTGATGAATGGACATTCATAAACAACCAAGCCCGACGGGGATTCGAACCCGGGACCCTGGGCGTCGCAGCGCGATGTGCTAACCACTCGGCCACAGGGTCGGGCAAGTGGCTTTCTGAATTCCAACTCTAAACAGTTATGTAGTAGCATGTGTGTGCGACTCAAATTTGTTTATAGGATTGCTTCAAAAGTCCACGAGAAATAAGAAATGCAGCAATTAAATTCTCGTATCCTTTTGGTCCATTAACTTCCTACTACTGGCCACAAAGTATTCTGTGTCCAGTGGACATTAACAACACCACAAATGGAAGAGCATTAGTTTTAAGTCAAATACTTTACTGTGTTGAAATGGTCAAAATATTCTTCTAAAATGTGAACGGCACAATTTATAGTACATGAAATTTTGGCAACGCATAGAGTACAATAGAGTAAGTATTATAAGCTACTATCTTCATGAACGTAACTTGGAAACTATCTTTGAACTGAGAGAATCACAAAGTTTTCCATCCCATAAAAATAGTGTCCAAGATTATTTGCTAAATGCATTTGAAAAATCACAATTACCCGCTACTCTTTATTTGTTTGTTCCTCAAGTACCAGGAGGTTCACAAAATATATTTAACTTGTTCATTTTAATTAATCTATAAATGCGGGAGGGAGAAAATGCTTCGCTTTGCCCCCGCAAGCTTACGCCTATGCTTACCTTCACACATAGTGAACAGAAATATTTAATATTATACCTTAAAACATATTGTACTTTCGGCATTGTGCTAAATACATAAGCATTTTTAATAAGATTAACTTTTAATGTCTTTTAATGAAAATTATTTTTTATCGCCCTGTCTCTGAACCGCCGATTACATCAGGCATTATTACACACTCTGAAATAACTACATATAAAATTAGGGGGAAATTGAATTGCACGAAATTCGCAATTCAATTATTTTTTTTCTAAAAAATACATGAAACTATACATAAAAATACATGGTTATTGAATACACTCATCTGAAACTTTATTTAAATGAAAGCTTACACTATTATGAACAAAAGAAAACAAACTTGAAGTTACCACGTCCTCTCACGTGAGCATCTACCAGCTTAGCACAGGGTAGAAACGATGAGATACCTCTGGGCACAGATCAGGGTGACTAACACTACGAATATATGGAAAGAAACAATAGATTTAACCCACTACGGAGGGTACAATTCGTAATATATTCTTGAATAATCATGTACAAATATTAGATAACTTTGGAAATCTTTTCATACAATATTTTTCTTCTATTGTAGCCAATCTTCTTTGGGCTTCTTCTTCTTGTAATCGCTGAGGCTTCTTCTTCTTATAATTAATAAGGCTTCTTCTTCTTATAATTAATAAGGCTTCTTCTTCTTGTAATTAATAAGGCATCTTCTTCTTAAAACTACTAAGGCTTCTTCTTCTTATAATTAATAAGGCATCTTCTTCTTATAATTAATAAGGCATCTTCTTCTTATAACTACTAAGGCTTCATCTTCTTGTAATTACTAATTCTTCTTCTTATAATTACTAATGCTGATGCTTCTTCTTGTAATTATTACATATTGTGTATTTTTCCTTCTTTCTTTTCTATATCGATCTTATTCAAATTGACGTAAATATTAATCGATCACACAGACAAACAAAGAGAAAGGGGTTAGTTAAAGATCGCCGCCTGGCCGGCGCTAACCTTAACTTGGAGCTGCAATAGATGCGCCTACCAAAAGTGCTTGGGTGCTGCCGTGAGATGGCGCTACACCTGGGAAAAAACAACCCAAAAGCCACACGAAACTCTAAGTTCGTGGGAACCGAAAAAAAAACGCAATTACAATTCGACTTCTTTAGTTTTGTATAATAATCACTTATGCTATTACTGAATATTAATTACCCTTTCCACCTTATTTATATCCTGTTATTGTACTAAGTTCATTTATTTATTTCCTTATAATTAGTATTAATATATACAATCGTTATTTCATCACATCTGCTCTTTCCGTTGTCTCTATTTACAATCGTGTAAGTTCTCCTGGGTGGTGCCATCTCTTACCCACTTTCCAAACTTATTTATGCAGCATATTTTATAACCGTTGTTCCTCTTGCATGCTGCCATCTATGGTCCTTTATTTCAAAGAAAAGCAACGCAGTTTGTGTACGTGACGAAGTTTCTACGGCAAACCTGAGAGAAGATACTATAATTTATAATCTAATGCGTGTCATGCAAAGTGGAGCCGCAAGTGGCGTACACGGAGATTTTAAAAAGTGCGTAACTTCTGAACCCCTTGACCAATCTAAAAGAAATTGTCATTTTTGTAATCAGCATTTAAAGTTCGATAAGTATACCGAATTTAATCAAAATCGGGGACGATGGGTGACATGGCCTGGATGAATTGATATGGAATAACCCAAACGCGATAACATCAAAAAACGTTAATTGTTGCAAAAAAAAGTGTTTCTGTGTTCATTGATATGTTCTGAACACTTTCTTCATCTATTCGAAATCGCAAAATTAGGCGAATTTGGCATAAAATGTCAATTGTGGCCATTTTTGTGCTTAAAAACAAAAAAACACCGTGAAAATTCCTCATGTATAACATACACATTTTGCAAACTTTTATCGAAAAGTTTGGTGCACGGAACAATTCGAAGAACATGAAACCACGTGAAAATGGATGTTTCTAAAGATGTTTCACCTTCTATGTGAACGTTTTGCATCAGCGAGCAAAGTGGAGGGATTTTGACGGGAGATCAAGTACGTACCTACCGTCAGACGCGAGCAGAAACATCGGTATTTGTCGTGGGAGACATGTTTTTGCGTCACCGAGTGAAGCTGCGCGATTTTAGCGGGGATCAAGCGCGTATCTACCGTCACTGTAGAGTCGTAGCGTCGGTAATTGTTGCGCAACAATTTGTGGAAAGAAACTTCCTCCAAATTGTTTCCAACATACGAAACTGTCACGAACAGAAGTAGTATGTGTGACGTATGATTAAAACACTAGTTTAAAAGCACAATGAAGGTATTATTTTAAAACACTGATTTTGAAAAGAAAGAAAAGAAAGAAAACTAAACAATCAGTCTATAGCGATTGGCCATATATCTCTTTTTCAATGCAACAATGAAATACTACAACAATACGCCAAAGTTCCTGGCAACTGAAAATTCCACATGATGAATCATGCGCCGTCTTTCAATGGTTCTGGTTTTCTTTGCTGCCAATTTTCCTGGTATGTCCAGTATGCCTCTTCCCTGTGTGTTGGTGGAACCCGACACCTCCACAATGGTGCCGTGCGATTCCGGTGATGACTGCACACACAGCTCTGTTGGTGTTTACCAGATGAAATTAGTAGCATCCATGAGGCCTGCCCATAGGCCCACGACACCGCAGCCTGCGACAGTCTACAAACTGGTTCTGGTGACGATGAAGCAACCTCCGCCGTATCCGCCTACAAAAGTTTGTTGTTGCCGGTGTCCGATAGCAACAGAGAGTACCATCACCAAAGCAACGAAAACCAACTCTTGCTGGTGCTACTTGGAAGAACAATTCCCTGTTGCTTTCTTAGCTTGGAAATCAGTGTACTACGCACGTTCCAAGCTGTGCGAAGGTGTGAGTAGCGTGATGGAGTGCGTTCTGAATGTTGCGAATTACATCTCAAGCGTGTGTCGACACCCGTTCAGGAGAAATTACAAGTCCAGCCCCGCACCGTGCATTTAGCCCGGATCCTCGACTAGTTGTAACACTCAATACTAGTCCGCGCCATCATGTCTTACCTGCAATGCAGGATAATCTTAGGATTTCTTATCGGCCGGTTGATGTTCGTCGCTGTAGTTATGACCCAGCCATTCTAGTGCTGTTGTTGTCCTGTTGAAAGTTATATTGGCTCCAGAAGTGACAAACTAATGCAAGTGGCAGAATGTACGAGAAACTTTGATCAAAGTGGAACACGCTCTTGAAAAATTACCTTGGCGATCTTTATCGATTTTAATCTCATAACCGAGTTACACGTTCATAGATTTATTTCAAGTATTATTTATCTATTAAACATATTATATTTATTAATAATAACTTCATAATAATAACGGGACGAGACGGAACAGGCTTTTAAATTTCGAGACGAGACGAGATTGACCATGTGTCATGAGACAAACGAATATTTTCGAGACGAGACAGCATTTCCACGAGACTTCCACGAGACGAGACAGGCCAAAGTCTCGTCTCGTGGGAGTAGTGTAATTGATACTAATATAAACTCGATAAAGTATTAGCCCCCCTCAGGCAGATTTGGCTACACTTAAAACTAGCTCAACATGCCCATATGAGCTTTTTGCTCAAGTGTGGCACCCTGTCTAACCCAAGATTTTTGTAAAAATGCCCTCGGGAATTTCCCGTGAAAGTATGAGCCCCCTCAGATTGATTTGCCTACACTTATAAAAGGCACTTCTGTGAGATTGTTGTCCATAAGCTTGTTAAAAAAATATGGCCCTCTTGATATTGTTTTGGATACACTTAAAACTAAGCCAAGATGCTCATAAGAGCCACCCACACCCACCCACACCCACCTACACCCACACATATTTACTTCCGGTCACTTCCGGTCACTTCCGGTCTACTTCCGGTTTACCCACACCTACCCATACTTACCTATACCTACCTATACCTATACTTACCTATACCCATACTCACCTATACACATACACACTAAGTATACAAAGCATACTGCTGAACCCAACTGATATTTTTTATTAAGTATAGAATTTTGATTTGAAGCCCAAGAAATTTTATATAATAAACCAACAAAAATGCCAAAGCCAAACATATTTACACATACACACACATACACGCATATACAAAGTATACAAAGCATACTGCTGAACCCAACTGATATTTTTTATTAAGTATAGAGATTTGATTTGAATCCCAAGAAATTTTATAGAATGAACCAACAACAAAAATACCAAAGCCAAACATATTTACACACTAAGTATATACACTAGGTATACAAAGCATACTGCTGAAGCCAACTGATATTTTTTATTAAGCATAGATTTTTGATTTGAACCCCAAGAAATTTTATATAATAAACCAACAACAAAAATACCAAAGCCAAATATATTTACACACTAAGTATACACACTAAGTATACAAAGCACACTGCTGAACCCAACTGATATTTTTTATTAAGCATAGAATTTTGATTTGAACCCCAAGAAATTTTATATAATAAACCAACAACAAAAATACCAAAGCCAAATATATTTACACACTAAGTATACACACTAAGTATACAAAGCACACTGCTGAACCCAACTGATATTTTTTATTAAGCATAGAATTTTGATTTGAACCCCAAGAAATTTTATATAATAAACCAACAACAAAAATGCCAAATCAAAAATATTGTAATCAATGCAATAAGAATATATCCAGCCCCAATTGGGCTAAGCATCAAAAGAATTGTAATCCAGACAAATGCAGAACACCCACAAAAATATGCCCTAAATGCCATAGAAAATATAGCATGGAATATTTCACATATAAACATATAGATACTTGTTCTGCACAGTCATCAACATTGCCCCCACAACCATCTACATCTGGTCTGAAGTTTGAAACACCTGTTAATGCTAGACCGGCAAAGCAGCCACGCTATGAACCCATCCATAGCAGTTTTGCTGGCCAACTTAGGGATTACCGGTTTGTATCAGAGCAAAAATGTGGTATTAAGAATTTTTTGAACAGTATAAATCCTGATGTGCAGGCAATTCTAAATGCACAAAATGGCTCTTATAAGCTGTCCCTCAAATTGTTTACACAATATAAGAAACCAAATGGCACAAAATTTACACAGCCCCACATAACAGAAACTGTAGCTATATATTCAAATACAAATTCAGACAAAATAATAAGCAGTTTGATAGATCAATTGAATATTAAACACTCTGAATTTGCAGCAAAAGAGTCAGGATGGAGCCTATGCGGATCTCCACACAAGCTCTATGTTAATATTTCTGAATTCAACCCATTTACAAGGATCTACATATCTGCCATTACCTGCCAATATTAAAAACAAAAGAGCCGTGGTTAACATAGAAAATAATGATGAGAAATGCTTTCTGTGGTGTATTTTAGCTGTTTTGTATCCAGTTTTAAGGAATCCTCAGAGAATAACTTAGTATAAACAACATGAACATGATTTTGATGATGCAATGGAGGGCTTAGAATATCCAATGTCTGTTCAGAATATTGATAAATTTGAAAAAAAGGCCAGGGATATCAATGGTAAACAATTATCTATTAATGTTTTTATTTGTTCTACTGGCCGTGTCAATTCCTTGATAGCACCTCTCAGAATCAGTACACTTGATGATGATTCTACTGTTCCGATTGATCTGCTCTTAATTGAAGGGGATGACACACACCATTACACTCTGATACATAATCTTGAAGCTTTAGAAAGAAAACAAATAGACAAATTTAATACAATATTCAAGTTGTGCCGAAGATGTTTAACTGTATTTGATGGTCAAAAAATGGTGAATGGGGTTCGTGAAAAAAATGCAGAAATTGCTAAAAACAAGTTAATTGAGCATCTGAAATACTGTGGCAACCATAAACCTGTTCATATGGTGATGCCTAATCCAAATGAAAATGCCAAATTCAAAAAATTTGAAGCCTTGTTGGAACACCCAGCATATATAGTCTGTGATTTTGAATCAAATCTCAAACCCCTTGCATTCTGCAGCCCAGATCCTGATGAATCTTCAATTACATCATACCAGTTACATGAACCTTCTAGTTTTTATTATGTGATTTACAGGATGGTGTTGTTAGTAAAGAATATTTATACATGGGACCAGATGCCATCAAAGAATTTGCACATAGAATAGAAAATGAGTGCCATGACATAGCATCTAATGTCTTATTAAAATCAAAACCCATGTTGCCTTTAACAAAGGATCAGATTGAAGATTTCAACAACGCAGAAAAATGTCCGATATGTGATTGTGAATTTTCAGATACAAATATCAAGGTGAAACACCATTCTCATACAGATGGTAAATTCTTAATGGCCCTGTGTAATAGCTGTAATATTAAGATCCAGAGACCAAAATTTGTCCCTGTATTTTGCCATGGTGCATCCAATTATGATTTTCATCATCTGATCAGGTACAAGGGGTTTGACAAGCAGAATTTAAATATTTTAGCAGAAAATAATGAGAAATATATTGCTATTAGCAAGATAATTAAAGTTAATGGTGTTCCTATTCACTTAAGATTTCTTGATTCCTACAGAATTCTGTCTGCTAGCTTGGCTACACTGGCCAATCAATTATCTGATGATCAATTCAAAATCACATGTGCTTTGTTTCCAAATCAGGACCTGAAATTAATTAGGCGGAAGGGTGTATATCCATATGATTATGTTACAGATTTTTCTAAATTTGATGAGTGTGCTCTGCCACCACAACAAAAGTTCTACAGCAAAATCAGAGCATCTGGAATCACTGATGAAGATTATCACCATGCCCAGTTGATGTGGAACAATTTAAAATGCCAGACATCTGGTGATTATCACAAGGCATACTTGAAACTTGATGTCACTCTCTTGGCTGATATACTTCAGGCATTTAGAAAATCTTCCATGAAAAATTATAAGCTGGATCCAATGTATTTTTACAGTGCACCAGGCCTAGCATGTTCTGCAATGTTTTTAAACACTAAAATGCAATTGGATCTGATCCAAGATCAAGATATGTATCTGTTTATGGAACAATGTATACGAGGAGGCATGGTGCAATGTTCTCAGAGATATGCCAGAGCTAACAACAAATATATTCCTGATTATGATCCAGCACTGCCATCAAATTATATACTTTATGTGGATGCCAATAGCCTCTATGGTTATGCTATGATGGATAAACTGCCATATGCAGGGCTTGAGTGGGTTGAAGATTTCAATATTGAAGATCTTCAGGATTTTGATGACAGTAACTATGGCCTGTTCTTAGAAGTTGATCTGACAATTCCAGATAATTTACACAACATATTTCTGATCTGCCCCCAATTCCTGAGGTTGAGTGTTCACCTGGCTCTAAACAGAAGAAATTGATGATGACTCTGGAGCCAAAACAGGATTATGTCATATATTACAAAAACCTCCAGTTCCTGATGCATCATGGTGTTCAAGTGACCAAAGTTGGCAAAGTTTTGAAGTTCAGGCACTCAAGATGGTTGAAGCCATATATTGATACAAACACAGAGCTTCGAACATCTGCAATGAGCCAATTTGATAAGACTTTGTTTAAATTGATGGTAAATTCAGTGTATGGCAAAATCATAGAAAATGTCAGAAAACATATTGATGTTAAATTAATTACTGACCCCAGCCGGAGCAAAAAATTGATTGCAAAGCCTAATTTCAAATACAGAAGAATTTATGATGAAAATATGGCACTTTTCAACATGAAAAAAACAAAGATTAAGTTTGATAAGCCTATTTATGTAGGGGCTGTGATATTGGAATTGGCCAAATTACACGTTAAAATTGTATTATGATGTGCTGAAACCTTTTTATGGTGATTGTGTAAAACTGATGTACATGGACACAGATAGCTTTATTCTTGATATTCAAACAGAAGATGTTTATCAAGATATGTCACAGCCTGCATTGCTTGAATATTTTGATACCAGTGAACATAGAAATATTCAACCCCACAACAAAAAGGTGCCTGGCAAGTTAAAAGATGAGACACTTGGTGATGTTATTGTGACATTTGCTGGGTTAAGGGCCAAAGATGTACAGTTTTGAAACATGTAGTGGTGCTGTTGTCAAAAATGCCAAGGGCATTGGCAGAGTAATTGTTGACAAAGAGCTTGAATTTGAAGATTATGAAGATTGTCTCAAAACCCAGAGTTCAATCAGAACATCAGAATGCAGAATTCAGAGTGTGGATCACTTGTTGACTCCAAATGTTGTAAGAAAAGTGGCTCTGGACCCACATGATGATAAGAGATGCATTTTGTCATGTGGCATACATACTCTACCATGGGGTCATTGTGATTTGAAAAGTGGCAAACAATGCCCAATTACAAAGCATGATTTGAAATAAATAAACATGCCTATGAACTTATTTGGGTTCAAAAAACAGGCTATTATGGACCTGCCAACACCAGCACCCTCTCCTGATATACAATCTGTGATATCTAAACCAAGTGGTTTGTTAATTATTCATCTGAAAAGCATACTTACAGATGTTGATGATAAAACAGGTAAAACATTGTACATATTTAACAATAATTTAAATCATTACCAATTACCTGTAGGTGGTCAATTGCAATTTATTACAACCCCCGAGGGTAATGTCAAGATTTCAATAGGGAGAAATATTTATAGAATAAAGCACTCAAACATGATTTCTGGCACTGTATATACTGTTTCTGCTGGTGACTGCTTATATATTGAGGTCCCTGGATCCTATGACAAGCTTATACCTTTTTTTATAGAATTAAGAATGAGATATTCAATAATAAATAACCACTAAATCAAAATGCCTAATGATATATTTGGCCATACAAGGCATGAAGATCACAGTGATGAGATTCTGATGCTTGATGTCAGAGTTAAAAAATTAAGAAGTGATTTACAAGCTTTACAAACCACACTCAATGCCAGTCTTCAACTAGAAATTACAAATTTACAATCACAATGCATGGACCCTCTTCTTAAAATTGATTCTGAACTCAAATTGCTGCTTCAAAAATATACTGATTTGGCTACATTGGATAATTTTCAAAGTTTAGAGGAGGCTGTAGCAGCTCTTCAAGCCAAATTTAAGACCCAGGCCACCAACTCTGAGCTATTGAAGCAACAATTGGAAGAGCAGATAAATAATGTCCAGACACAGCTCCAAACAATTGTCAAAAGCATAAAATCACAAGAAGATTTTGATCTAGTGATTTCCACTCTAAAAGAACAGATTCAATCACTACAGATACCTAATCTGGACCCCTTGAACAATGCCATAGCCGAGGTTAAAGAAAAAATTGAGACACTTGAAAATTTTATGAACAACTTGCCATCTTCTGATGTTTTGAGTGCAATAACTCGGAGTGTTGCCAATATTAAGCTGCAACTTGAAACATATGAAGATTTTGGAAAAATTCAAAGTACCATAACCCATCTTGAAGGTACAATAGCAGCAGTGCAAAGTGATTTGACAAATGTACAAGAATCTCTAGAATCCCGCTTGCCTGGCATTGTAGACACCCTTGTCAGTGTCCAGCAACAGATCACAAAACTTGAAAACCTCAACACTGAATCTGAGCTATCTCATTTTCATCACTTGATCGATGATATCCAAACAAAGCTTGAAATTTTACAACAATCAACACCCACTCAGGCAGACATAACCCTGCTCCAAGATGCTATGCGTGGTGTGGTTGATGCTTCTGAATTAAACAATGTGAAATTGGCACTTGAATCTTTGCAGAATACTGTATCAAATCTGCCTACATCACAGGAACTTAAAAATATTAAGAGAGCTGTGAATCGCATATTGAAATCAGAAGATATCAAGAATATCCAGACAGAGATCAAACAACTTACTCAGACAGTGGCCACTCTACCAACCAATCAACATATTAATGAACTGCATGCCCTGTTTGAGGATATCAGAAGACAAGTCCATGATCTTACTGCTCAAAATTCAAAATTGGCAGTTGTTGAAAATTTACAGCAAATTGTAGCTAATATCAAGCAACAGCTAGGGACCATGGAATCCAATCAAGCAAATGCTTTGTCTGTTTTTGCCACCCAGCTACAAGAAATTGTGCAACAATACAAAAAACTTGTTGTGGACATAAGGATCAAGCCAGGCCATGATGATGTTGTTAGGACTATCAATGAGCACCTTGAATCTGTAACAAGTAGATTGCTTACAGCAGAAAAAGAAATAACTGGCATAATCGAGAATCCTAAACATACAGTAATTCTTGAATTGTACAGTATCCCCAACAAAGAATATGATTCACCATTTACACCAGGTGGCAAAATATATATGCTGTCCCCTGCACAATTTTATTACCAGTTTTTTGTTGGGGGCACACTGAGACCAATCAAGATCAAATATTGGCTACAACCACAGGCACACCACTACCCTACCTTATCAATAACAAATGCTGACAACAAACCAAAAATCACCAGTGTAGAGTTAGAGGATTTTACAGACCCCGATACATTAGAAACATCTTATGCTGAAGATGATGGTTCTCTGGAATTTAATATACAAATAGGGGACAAATTATATTTAGAAAATCCTGTAGTATCAGCTGCTGAACACCCTATAATTGCAATATTCTTGTTTACATACTATGTCTAGACAAATTATTGTTGATGAATTACACAGACAAGCCAGACATAATTATAAGAGACTGCCAGTAGTCACAAAAGGCATAGATGATTTATGACAGTGTGACTTGGTTGAGATGGCAAGTGGACAGCTGAAAAACTTAGACAAAATCAACATGGGCTACAAGTATCTACTCACTGTCATAGATAAATTTTCAAAATTTGCCTGGGCTGTGCCACTCAAATCCAAGACTGTAAAATGTGTTACAGAAGCCTTCAGGACAATCATCAATCAGAGTAGAAGATCACCGCGCTATTTGCAAACAGATAATGGCAAAGAATTCTATAATTCTGTGTTCCAACAATTTATTAAAAGCCAGTCAATACAACATTACTCGAGTTACAGTGATCTCAAGGCCTCATTTGTAGAAAGATCAACAAAACCCTAAAAAATCATATGTATAAACAATTCACACTTCAAGGTAATTATAAATGGCTTAATATTCTTCCAGAACTTCTACATAAATATAACAACTCGGTCCATTCTACAATCAACATGAAACCCTCTGAGGTAACTTCATCTGATGAGCAAAAATTGATCAGCACTGTTTATTATCCTAGATACCAGCCAACAACAAGAAAAGCCAAATACAAGGTGGGTGATCAAGTAAGAATCAGCAAATATAAGCACTTATTCAAAAGAGGCTTTACCAGAAACTGGAGCACTGAATTATTTACAGTGGTTCAAGTTAAACCTGGGACCCGATACACATATATAATAAAAGATCACCGAGGAGAAATTCTCAAAGGCAGGTTTTATAAAGAAGAACTCAGCAAAACTAAGCAGCCTGACACATATCTCATAGAGAAAATCATCCGCAGAAAAGGCAACAAGATACTGGTGAAATGGCTAGGTCTCCCAGAACACAGCTGGATCGAGGCAAACAAAGTGATACTATGAACACCTGGGATGTTATAAAGAGGCTGCCAGAGACTCAACAGCAGATTAAGAGAAATGGCAAGCTGCTGATTGATAATATTAGATGTCTTATTGTTGGACCATCGGCTTGTGGTAAAACTACACTAATGATCGATAATTTTTTATTGGCACCCAACTGGTTAGACTGGAAAAACAGGCACTTGTATGTTTTCTCTAAGAGCTTGGAACAATTAAAATATCAGCAGCTGATGAAGCTATATGATGGACTGGATATAGCCACTTTTGAATCAGATGTTAAGCCACTTCATGAATGTCTCGATAATTCTGTTGTTGTGTTTGATGACATTATACTGGATAATCAAAACAAGGTTAGAAATTTCTTTACACAGGGCCGACACAAAAACATTGATTGTTTCTACCTGGCACAGACTTTTTCTAAAATACCGAAGCAGCTGATCCGAGACAACAGCAATTTTATATGTGTGTTTCATCAAGACCATACCAACCTCAAATACATACATGATGAATATGTAGGTGGTGACTTGAGCTACAATGATTTTTTCAAGATTTGCAGTAGGTGCTGGAACCAGGACAGTTATGGGTTTGTCACAATTGATATGACAAGAAAACCCAATAGTGGGAAATATAGAAATAAAATCAACAATTTTCTAGACATTGAAACATATATAAATAACCATGAAAAGGCCAATCATTGATGATCTTAAATTAAGAGATTATCTTGTAAAAAGATTTAAGGGATGGAAATCAGAGAACCGAGGAATCTATGAACAACACAAGCAAACAGAACAGCCTATTATCGATGCTATTAGTGAATTAGGTAAAAATATCAAAACTGTTACAGAGCAAAATCAAAATTTGATCACAAAGCTTGTACCTGTAGCTGCTAGGAACATATTAGATTATCCAATCACCCCACTTTCTAATATTCATACACCTAGTCCTGTTGGTCCTCGAAGAATTGAAGCTACTCAGGATCCTATTGAATTGAGTCTTCTTGCTCAAAAATATTTAAGCACACCTAAAGACAACAAAGATGAGGTCTTTGGCTTATATGCTGACACAGAGCGTGATGGTAGCATCATACATAGAATTGGCAATTTCAGAGTAACATTTATGGGAGATGATCTGATTGTATATTCAGAATCTCATCTTGGAGAAAAAGGTGGTTTTGTTAAATATCCCGGCACACCTGGATTGTGGGAACTGATGACTAGGAAAAGGCCTGGCAGCTATACAGATCAAGATTATGAGCATTACAAAGAAATATTAATAAAATCAGATGCTCTATACCAGAACAATGATCCCACACAAAAAGAGTCAAGTCTAGCAGTGGAGCAAAATACAACAACTTAATCAAGCCCATATGGACACAGATCAAGACAGGTAGTGGAATCAAACAATACAACACCCTGCCTAAAGAATTTGTGTGGGTTGATGATGTCAGGAAACTTGTAGATAGGTTGCTGGTCATAGCTGGGGAAGAAAATGCTGGCAACCACAATTTTTACAATGAAAAGGTTGGAATTATGGACATGATAAGCACAAAATTGTCTAATTTTATAGTGAATGACACTAAGGGGATTGGATATCTTATAAAAATTATTAATACTCTACCACCTAAATTTTGGAATGTCTCTGAGGGTCGGGGGCTGGTTAATGACATCATAAACAAGCTGCCATTTGAACTACATATTCCAGGCTATCAGTATTGTGGTCCAGGCACAAAATTGGACCATAGATTAAACAGAGGTGATCCTGGTGTTAATCCCCTAGATGCTGCTTGTAGAGACCAAGACATAGCATACAACACACATTCTGATCTTGACAAGAGACATGTTGCAGACAAGAAATTAGAAGAGGCTGCATTTGGTACATTTGTAAGCAAAGATGCTTCTTTAAGTGAAAGAATAGCAGCAATGGGGACCACCATAGCTATGAACACCAAACAAAAACTGGGGTGGGGGTTGTGAATATATATATAATAAACCTACAATGAAGGCCAAGGTGTTATGTATCAGATACCTTATGCAGGTCTTAAATCTCTTAAAACTATTGATAACCTTTTAACCAAAAAGCAGCGCAAGAAAAAAAGCTCTTGTCTTGCCAAGGGCCATGGTATGAAATTGTTGCTTAGTACCCCCCAATTAAAAAAAATTACAGCATTCTAGAAAAAAATTGCATACAGGTGGCTTCATATTTACTATCCCGGCCATCTTAGCAGCACTTGGTGCTGTTGGGAGCTTGGCTGGGGCTGCTATAGCAAAAACAGTAATAGATGCCAAGAAGAATAAGGCAGAATTAGATGAAATAAAGCGCCATAATCTGGCCATGAAAAAACAAGGCAAAGGTGTTAAGAGAGCCATGAATAAGTTTAAAAAAAACAAGAGCCGCTTACAAACCAAGATATTGAAGCTTTAATCAAGCCACTGGGCATCAAAAATTTTAGAGGTGTGTACATGTCTGATTCTTTACCAGAACAACCACTCAACAAAGAGTGTGGCATAGTTAATTTGGATAAGTACAAAAATCAGGGCACTCACTGGATCTGTTATCTTAAATATTTAAACAATGAGGCATTTGTGTTTGATTCATTTGGAGGTGTTCCACCTGAAAATTTAATAAAATATCTAAAATCAGCTAATCTTTATTACAATAATGCCCGTGTTCAAAATTTCAAAGATGTTAATTGTGGGCATCTGTGTTTATCTGTTCTTAGATATCTGTCTCAAATAAATAAACCATGAATTGAAGATTTTCAAAAAGCCTTGTGGTATCTGAAACATCATGGGGGTATTCCATCTCACCAGCCAAAATTCAATATTGAAACTTAGATTACATGATGATATAGTGTATCCCAAAACAATAGCTCTCAGAGCATTTTATGGCATGTACTTGATCCCTAATATTACACACCACAACAACACAATTGCAGTTGGTGATCAAAAAATTGTCATCACTCCAAGGCAGTATAATCTGTCTACTTTAAATGCTCAGTTACCCAGAGGTATAGTTTTAACTCAAAATTCTGTCACTCACAGAGTAGAGATTGTGTCTGCTACAGAGACAGTGGATCTGGGTACTATAGGAGAGCTGTTAGGCTTTGAGAACAACACAAAACTTGAACCAGCCATCAAACACACTGCTATTAATATACCTAAATTCTTAGCCATAGAGACTCTAAATATTCACTGTAATGTGGCCGAGGGTATGATCACCAAATCAAATGGCATAGGCACTCACAAACAAACTGGCATCATTGCAACATTCAAGCCTAACTCTGAATTTATGGAGCCCATCATCTACACTCCATCCCCAACATTATATTTTCCTGTGTGCCATAATAGAATAGATTACATTGAGTTGATGGTCACTAATGAAAAAGAAGAATTAGTTGATTTTGCTGGAGCCACAACAACTGCAATCATAGAAATTAATATTTAAATAAAAATACATACAAGAAAAAAATGGAAAATATTGAGAGTTATGAGCTACAATTATTCCCCCCAAACAGGAGGACATTTGCAAATTTAAATCAACCCAACACAGAGATTGAGGTTGATCTTGATGTAGGGGACGGCTTTATACACCCCCACAGAGCAGATCTATACATCAAATTTGATGTTGTAAAGCTCGATGGTACAGATTATCCGGCAAATTCAAATATAAGATTGGTAGACAATTTTGTGCCACATCTGTTCTCTGAAATTGAGATCAGAAAACATGGTGTTGTTATAAACAGAGTGGATTACCCTGGCATTACCTCTACAGCTTTGGCCACACTAAAATTATCCAAAACCGAGGCTTCTTACTACAAAATAGGTGGATTTGAGGCTGGTGATAAAATATTAAGCAAGAGCCACACAGTGCTGTTTCCTATGCGCCTGTTGCCAGGATTCTTCTCAGATTACAAAGATATTATGTGGAAGGGTGGTTTAAGAATTACATTTAGAAGAGCTGCCAATGATAATAATGCTTTGATGAGGTACAGTACATTAAACTCTACAGGGGAAGCTCTGCCTAATACCCTACCTGATGAGGGCAAATGCATTATTCAGACTATGGAGCTAAGAATTCCAGTTGTTGAATATGAAGCCAGTTATGCTCTTAAATATAAAGCAGATATCCTAAAAAATCCACAGGTGCCTTTACAATTTTATACATATCAATGTGTGCAGAAGCCTGCCACTGGTAGCTATTATGAGTTTGATGCTACAAATTCATTCTCCAGTATACAATATGACATGCCAGATTTTGTGGTGGTACTGTTTCAGACTGGAGGACACAATAATCAGGAAAAAAATTAAAGTAAATTTGATAGCTGCAACATCAAGAACATATATCTTAAAAATGGCAGAAATTAGGTATTTCCTAGAGAAAATTATAATTTAGACATGTCCAAGAATGATTTTCTTAAATTATACGAGGCCTTTACAGCATACAAAAGGGTCACTACTGGCAATACTGACATGTATTACACACCAGATGAATGCAAAGCACAGAGACCCATGTTTGTCATCAACACTTCAAAAGGGAAACAAGTTGTGGTTAATGACAGGACAAACATTAAAATTATCTGTGAATTCCTTGATACACTTCCTGATGACACCATATGTAGTGTTATTCTTATAGGTGAAAAATCATATATTTATGATGTAAGAAATGAGAGAGTCACAGAGCAATTCTAGAAGGCCTCTGCACAATGCATTGTCTTAGTACTAGATATGCAAGTTGGGCCTGGTGCCCAATTGAACTTAAACCGGAAGTGGACCGGAAGTAAATATGTGTGGGTGTAGGTGGGTGTGGGTGGGTGTGGGTGGCTCTTATGAGCATCTTGGCTTAGTTTTAAGTGTATCCAAAACAATATCAAGAGGGCCATATTTTTTTAACAAGCTTATGGACAACAATCTCACAGAAGTGCCTTTTATAAGTGTAGGCAAATCAATCTGAGGGGGCTCATACTTTCACGGGAAATTCCCGAGGGCATTTTTACAAAAATCTTGGGTTAGACAGGGTGCCACACTTGAGCAAAAAGCTCATATGGGCATGTTGAGCTAGTTTTAAGTGTAGCCAAATCTGCCTGAGGGGGGCTAATACTTTATCGAGTTTATATTAGTATCAATTACACTACTCCCACGAGACGAGACTTTGGCCTGTCTCGTCTCGTGGAAGTCTCGTGGAAATGCTGTCTCGTCTCGAAAATATTCGTTTGTCTCATGACACATGGTCAATCTCGTCTCGTCTCGAAATTTAAAAGCCTGTTCCGTCTCGTCCCGTGGACAACACCGAACAGTTATTTTTAGGTTTAAAATCTTCGTCGATCCGTCGCGAAAGTGTGTTATTTCTTACGCGATATCCTCGCTTTTATACTATTTCGAGAACACAGATTCAAGTACAGATGAATCACTCACTATTTACAAAAAGATGCTACCAACAAAACTGACATCTATGCATGTTTAGAAATACAAATTCGTATAGTGCACTCTCTCAAACATAAAGATACATTAAATTACCCATAATGTAGTATAAAATACAATAAACAAAAGATATTCATGACAAACAAGGTGCATTATTACATATAATAACAAGGAAATTAACCTTTCTTTCACAGAAATAAATATATTAGTGACATATTTTCTACTGGTGACGTCACATAGAAATATGGATCATATCACGAGCTCCGTGGCTGAGTGGTTAGTACAGCGCGCTACGACGCCAGAGGTTCTGGGTTCGAATCCCGGCCTGGACAAGGGTGTTCTTTGTGAGTGTCCCTTCATCAATTTCATCCTACCATCGCTCATATTCATCGTCGCGATTAGCTAAAGGTGACAGAAAAGTGCTTACATCAGAAAAATCAATCTTATAGATGTAAAACTTCGTCAAAGTGGTGACATCTTTGGAACTACTCCAGCTAGGTAGTTTGTGAGCTATAACACCACATAATTTTAGAATTTCAAGAACATGTTGGCAACTGTTGGGAACGTGTGTTAAGATTGGTTTCTTGTCTATCCCATAAAACTACAGAATGTCTGAAAAGTCCAGCAGCATAGGACAATTCAGAGTACATGTTAAATACCAGGTGGTCATAATCAGTTCTCCTACTACAATCCCGCAGAATTAACTTGAGACAAATGGCTGCCGGCTGCCGGCGCAGCTGCAGGAGTACCAACCTACAGAGAACGCTTGACTCTCATGCGAATCGCGAGCAATCAACTGACAACAGGAGATTGGAGATTTGAAAAATAATTACATTGTGTAACGGAAATATCACTGTATTAAGAGAACATGTTAAGAAAATTATAAGCATTATAAGTATTCTATCTTACACAATAAATGGATAAACAGTTTATTCTTTGCCTTTAATCCCTAATTTGAAAACACTGCCACTTCGCTTGCTTCACCAGTCACTGCACGTTAGTCCTTTCAACAGTTTGTAACATTTCGCGCGCCCGAACATTAGAGTTTCCGTTGGCCCGTTACAGCGGGAAGTCCCCCGCTCTAGCCAATTCGAGCGCAGTTGCATCACTCACAGAGCGGCCATTTCTATCAAGTTAATTCTGCTGGACTGTAGGAGTATTCTGGAGCCCGCTCAAAGCATCGAATTGTGGTGAAACTTAGTATAGGGTCTATGGAGACGATGTGAAAGCAAATGGGCTCCGTGATTCCACTCTACATCCTCGATTTCCCACACATTTCAAATATTTTCGTCACACAAATTAGTTTTTATAACAAAGAGTGTTTGAAAATAGCGAGGAAGGTAAATTCTTTAGATCTACGTGCTACGAAACTTACGTTTCCTTAATATTAAAATCACTTACTTATGTAACGTCAATACGGTTTTTTAGGTCCATCATGGATTCATGTCACAGACACACGTCTGCACATTTTCTTTCTCTTCTTATGATTGACTTGTGCAATGGGATAATTTGCGATTGCAATGGGATAATTTGGGATTGCGATATGTTAATTGTGTGATGTATTGGCTGGTTGTGTAAATACGTTATCTTGTGGAGGGTTGTATTTTCTGAATGACTTGTGGGATGGGATTCGAGGGTCACTATTTATATTTTGAGCCTAACAATGAAAAAACAGTAATTTGGCATTTAAAACTGCTTTATTGTTTTTCGAATTATTCTCCGTTATGGTCAATACACTTTTGCATTCGTTCGAACCATTTGTCAAAGCAGTTTTTCCAATCTTCTTGAGATACCTCCATAATATGGTTTTTGAACGCATCAACGGCGTCTTCCGCCGACGAAAATCGTTGTCCACGCAATTTATTCTTGACATTCGGGAACAAGAAGAAGTCATTGGGTGCCGAATCAGGACTGTACGGCGGATGACCCATCAATTCGATTCTTTGACTGTTCATAAAGTCGGTTGTTAGACGAGATGTGTGACACCTGGCATTGTCTTGATGAAGAATGATCCGACGGCGTTTGCTTGTTTTCCGTATTTGACCGAAGACCTCTGGCAAACAAATTGTTGTGTACCATTCAGAGTTGACCGTTCTACGTTCCTCTAAAGGCACAGTTGCCACATGAACAGTTCTCCCGAAAAAACAGGCGACCATTTGTTTCGATGTGCTTCGAGCGCGAACAACTTTTGTTGGATTGGGTTCATCTTGAAACACCCATACAGTCGACTGCTGTTTACGTTCCGGCTCATATGCATATATCCATGATTCTTCACCTGTTACAATCTTATATACGTCTTTTGAAGCACCACGATTGTATTTATTGAGCATTTGTGTGCACCAATTGACGCGAGCGTCTTTTTGAGTTTTTGTCAAATTGTGTGGGATCCAACGAGAACATACCTTTCTCACAGCTAAATGATCATTTAATATTTTATATATGCTGGTGGTAATTTCCGGCTTCTTATTTTTATGATGGAACGGAAGGAGAGGGTAGTATTCTGTGGAAAGGACAAAAGACTTTTGGCATACGACTTACTTCTCTTTTGGACTTTCGAATTCAACTTCGACCCGCAATTCAGTGCCTGGCCTTGGGAAAAGAAGATAAGTTACCTTGTGAGGTTAAATTTTAGCCTTCATGTTTTGGAACCTTCATGTCAGTGCGGAGAATAGTGGTGGGGGAAGGTGGCTCGGCCAGTTTCTAACATGCCTTTCATAGGGACTCTATAGAGAAAGGCGGGGCCGCGATAGCGGTAGCAGGCGGTATGTTAATTACCCCAGGGGCGGAGCCCGCAATCAGCTGGAAATTTAGACAGCAATTTTCATGACATTTCTTGGAGTATAGTCCTGAAAAACCGACATTTACATACATACATCGGTACGTGTGCAACGAAACTAACATGGCCGCAAGTAGACTTCCACCTCGCAACTTCAAACGGCTACATCTCAACTTTAAACGACTTTACAGTAGTACTTGTTTCCGCGCTCCAGAATTTTGTTCTTCATAATTGTAAACACACAATCTTCATAAAAAAAAAGAATTCCTTGCGAAATCGAGGGTGTAGGACCCTTTTCAGCACTAGGTGTACATGTGGCGATGAAATCTGAATCCCTGTGCATATGACTGTGACATCATATACGTCGTATATGACGTCTCAAGCAAACACCCGGGAACACTATTGTGTGACGTCACATATAACGTCAATCATACATCCAGACACACTAGTGCACAGTGAAAAACACTCCGGGAAAGGCTTCGTGCAACCGTTGTTCACGCTGGCTTACGCTTCAAAAGGGTCATTTACGTTAACGGAGCTCATATTAAAACACTTTTGTACTGGGCCTATTCCAAATGCAGACAGGCAGGGGGTGTCAGGGTGATGTCACAGATATCCATGAAACTGAAATATATTATTCTAGATACAAAATTATGAGACACATATTTGTTTGTTTCGCAATAAAAAAAATTTTGGCCGTCTTAGGTTGCTTCAAAGTTTGGGGCCAAATTTTCACAAGTTTTGGTGCCAAAAAATGTAAACGGCTGTTTCTCAGGAACCATTAAAGATATTTGGTTTCTGTTTTTTTTATCTGAAAGTTTATTGAAAGCCTTTTCAAATGCATATACAACGAACTTTATATGCAGCTTTTGGGGTGTGCTATGAATGAAATTTAAAAAAATTAGCCCCCTTTTGGACCACCCAAAATCTCGAAAAAGCCACCCTAAAAAATTTTCAAAATTTCAGGGCAATTAACAGCAATACCTCAAGTTGAACATATAAATTTCACGGGGTGTATATGCCTGGTTGTAGTTTTACACAATATTTTAATAAGCAAATTGACAAGCTGAAAACTTAAACGTAAGACATTTTTTATGCAAGCTATGCGATGTGAACTCCCAGTACCGGCATTGCATATGTTAGTTCTGTTCATGAAAGCTTTTTCTACACAGGCAGTTTCAGTATTAGAGATGGCATGCAGTCTTCCAGATTGTCCAAGGGGGTGTGGTGGAGAAAGAACTTGCAGAATATTTTGCAAAGGTATCACGTACTGATGTTAGTGTTGCCTAATTCTATCAGGAAAATTATAGCCCTTTGCAGGTCCATGTGGCAGCATGAAATTTACATGCACTTCCTGCATCTCGAAGTACACTTTAGTTGCTTCTTCAACCCACCAGCAGGTCACTTTATTCTTTTCTCAGAAAACACTGCTTTTCCACTTGTAAACATCTTCCTAATGACTCAAAACTCAAGCTCAGAAGGAATTAACAGCAATTTGTCTCAAATGAAAAGAAACAAATGAACATGTGAACATGAAAAACAAATGACTTCTAGTATGTTCTATAAATAAGAAATGTTGAATATGATCAGCAATATCATGATATATACCAATTACATGAATTATTTGGTTATGGACTCTTATGATTTGTATATTGTTTACCAATAATAGCCTGATGAAATAAGGTTTGTCTCCTTCAATATTACGATTGTGTTTAAGTTTTCAGCTTGTCAATTTGCTTATTAAAATATTGTGTAAAACTACAACCAGGCATATACACCCCGTGAAATTTATATATGTCCAACTTGAGGTATTGCTGTTAATTGCCCTGAAATTTTGAAAATTTTTTAGGGTGGCTTTTTCGAGATTTTGGGGGGTCCAAAAGGGGGCTAATTTTTTTAAATTTCATTCATAGCACACCCCAAAAGCTGCATATAAAGTTCGTTGTATATGCATTTGAAAAGGCTTTCAATAAACTTTCAGATAAAAAAAAACAATCCAAATATCTTTAATAGTTCCTGAGAAACAGCCGTTTACATTTTTTGGCACCAAAACTTGTGAAAATTTGGCCCCAAACTTTGAAGCAGCCTAAGACGGCCAAAAATTTTTTTATTGCGAAACAAAAAAATATGTCTCTCATAATTTTGTATCTAGAATAATATATTTCAGTTTCATGGATATCTCTGACATCACCCTGACAGATTTTCTCAAATCTGCCTGAATTGAAATGGATTTGCCCACTGGCATAAACTAATATTAAAGGTTTTGCGTGTCAGTTTTTTTGTTGTTATATCAGCGCCACATTTCCACCTGGTGGTGGAATTTTGAACTATTTTTTTTTACATCAGCATTCGTTTCCCCGTTTTCTCCATAGACTGTATACCAAGTTTCACCACAATTCGATGCTTCGAACGATCTCCGGAGGGTTCTGAGAAGGGATGTTAAATTATAAACACAAGGTATATTCTCAGTCCAGTTCCATATGGGCGGAATCAGATTGTCCACAGGGAACAGGTATGTTTTAAGTCCACTTTATGCACATATAGGCTAATCGGGACTGGACCTACAGTTTCAAGTAGGATCCGAATCACTCCGAAAACCTCCACCGGGTATCGAACCCGGGACAACTTGATCACAAGGCGAGAACGTTAGCACTACGCCATCGGTGAGGCCATTTCGTAATGTGCCTCCACCGGGTATGGAATCAGTGAACCCTTGTTTGTAGGGAAGACCTTATCACTTACGGAAGCAACCAAGTTCCATCTCTTCAAAAGTGCTACTGCACACCGAGAAATAAGTTATCGAATTACACCCACGCTTAAACTTTGAATTCTCCTCTCACCCTCAAAGATCCCACTCCTGAAGAAAAAGTTATGTTCCTCCATCTCTCGCTTCCCTTTATTCCTCATTCGAAGGGTTCATCTTTCCGCAGGACGACACTTTTTAATTAGACAGAAAAAGGAGTTTCTCTGAATCCATCAAGACTGGGGGGATATTTTAATATTAATTCAAGCAAAAAGGCTCACTTTTCATTAAGTGATGACTTTTTTTGTCTTCCTTTTTCTTGCGGAAAACAAGGAATACACAATGGAACTGAATTTTGCTTTCATCTCTGTCTCACTTCGCCTTTCCCGTTATCTCGAAATGGCACAAACTTTCGCTCAGTTTTGTGCAGTGAATTGCTTCTTATTGTGTGTGTGTGTTTAATAGTATATATAAAAGGATCCCTCTAGTTCTTTGTATCTCTTTCCACGTGTTTATCTTTCTCTCTTCTTTATCCTTATGTCTAGTTGTTTACGATCTCTCAATGCTTCTCTCTACCCATTGATTTTACTGTATCTCTCTCTCTCTCTCTCTCTCTCTCTCTCTCTCTCTCTCTCTCTCTAACTCTATATGTATCTTCCTTTCCCCCTATTTCTTCTTCTCTCTCTCGCTTTATTCCTACCTGTATCTGTCCCTACGTCTTCGTTCCTCTCTCTCTCTCTCTCTCTCTCTCTCTCTCTCTCACACACACACACACACACACATATACAAACACACAATGTTCATTCCCTCCTCTCTCTATGTCGCATGAAGCTTCCTGCTTGTCTGCCTCACGCAGTCCGTCTCAATTTCTCCGGCTGCTTATGTGCATCTCTTTCATCACCATCTCCTCTCTCTCTCTCTCTCTCTCTCTCTCTCTCTCTCTCTCTCTCTCTCTTTACTCCTCAGTTTCTTTCCCTCCCTCTCTCTCCCTGGCTCTATACTTCCATCTCTCTTAAGAACTTTCATTCTCTATCTATTCCAGTATTATCTCTCTCTCTTCCCTCTCTCAAAAACTTTCATTCCCTTTAGCCTATATTTCTCTCACCTCTCAACAATTTTCTGTCTATCTACTACTTAATTCCGTCTCTTTCTTGTCCTCTCCCTTCTCTTCTTGCTCCCTTAATCTACTTCACCACATATTTATCTCGCTCTCTCCCTCCTTGTGGAAAATCACGTTATATCGTGTAGTACCAAATACAATTGAGTTACTACTACAGTAGCTCAATTATCACTTGCATTTATTTCACAGGTAGTTGGTGACTAGAAAATATCCCAACCCCTGTTCTGCAAGACGGCAACCAGTAAAAACAAGATCAGGAAAGAGGATTACACCAGAAAGATCCAGGGAAAACAAAGCCCAGTTTGTTGGGACCTTGTAATCAATTATGGCGAACGGGGAAACGCAATAGATCTATGACGACACGGAGGTTGCTAGGAAAGTAGTTAAAACTGTCACATTACTCACCGGCGACCGCGCTGAATTTTAATCCTGCCCGGTGGCGCCGGCTAGCGGTGGGAAGTAAAATTTCCGTAGCAGTTTGTAAATTTTGGGTTCGTGTTAGAACCGGTGGTGAATGTTTCTTGCAGGGCGTGGATTCTTTAATTAAATTTTGTTCTGAAATAATGGTACTATTACCACCATGGGCGCACCGAAGGAGGAGTTATTAGGGTCTCGAGACCAGAACGAGAAAGGTATTTCAATTCGAGTCCTCACCGAGAGCAGAAACAGGTATTTCAATTCGATACCAGACCGAGAGCAGAGATAGAGATTTCAATTCGAGACCAGACCGAGAAGAGAGACAGAGATTTCAATTCGAGAAAAGATCAAGAACGAGACAGGGATTTCAACTCGAGAAAAGATCGAAAACGAGGCAGGGATTTCAATTCGAGAAAAGATCGAGAACGAGACAGGGATTTCAATTCGAGAAAAGATCGAGAACGAGACAGGGATTTCAATTCGAGAAAAGATCGAGAACGAGACAGGGATTTCAATTCGAGACCAGACAGAGAACGAGACAGGGATTTCAATTCGAGACCAGACAGAGAACGAGACAGGGATTTCAATTCGAGACCAGATCAAGAACGAGACACGGATTTCAATTCGAGACCAGATAAAGAACGAGACACGGATTTCAATTCGATACCAGACAGAGAACGAGCCATTGATTTCAATTCGAGAAAAGATCAAGAACGAGACACTGATTTCAATTCGAGACCAGATCAAGAACGAGACACGGATTTCAATTCGAGACCAGATCAAGAATGAGACATGGATTTCAATTCGAGACCAGATCAAGAACGAGACAGGGATTTCAATTCGAGACCAGACAGAGAACGAGACAGGGATTTCAATTCGAGACCAGACAGAGAACGAGACAGGGATTTCAATTCGAGACCAGATCAAGAACGAGACACGGATTTCAATTCGAGACCAGATAAAGAACGAGACACGGATTTCAATTCGATACCAGACAGAGAACGAGCCATTGATTTCAATTCGAGAAAAGATCAAGAACGAGACACTGATTTCAATTCGAGACCAGATCAAGAACGAGACAGGGATTTCAATTCGAGACCAGACAGAGAACGAGACAGGGATTTCAATTCGAGACCAGATCAAGAACGAGACAGGGATTTCAATTCGAGACCAGACAGAGAACGAGACAGGGATTTCAATTCGAGACCAGATCAAGAACGAGACAGGGATTTCAATTCGAGACCAGATCAAGAACGAGACACGGATTTCAATTCGAGACCAATCAAGAACGAGACACGGATTTCAATTCGAGACCAAACAGAGAACGAGCCATTGATTTCAATTTGAGACCAGATCAAGAACGAGACAGGGATTTCAATTCGAGACCATATCAAGAAGGAGACAGGGATTTCAATTCGAGTCCAGACCGAGAATGATACAGGGGTTTCAATTCGAGAAAGGATCAAGAACGAAACAGGGGTTTCTATTCGAGACCAGATCAAGAACGAGACAGGCTTTTCAATTCGAGACCAGATCAAGAACGAGACAGGCAATTCGAGACCAAACCGAGAAGAGAGAAAGGGATTTCAACTCGAGACGAGACTAGGGTGTACAAATCTCGTTTCTTCTCTCTCTTTTCATTACTACGTTGTTGTAATGAAAGAACGAAAAAGTAATTTTTCTCCAATGAGATGGTTTTTGAACCGTCCACACAGAGAACTGTCAACGAGCTTGAAGGGGAGAAAGATTGCAAAACGAACAATTTCCGAAACAAAGTTAAAAGTCCATAGGAAAGAGAATTGACAGGACGCACAGAGAAGAGAAAAAGAAGAGGTTCAGCAATTTGTAAGCCGACCACGTGTTATAGGGACGTTAATGAAACGGCGCAACAAGTCATCAATAACGGAGGGAAGGGAACGGGAAACGAACTAATGCCGTTATTACTGGAGCGAACCAGCTGACATATTGGCGTCGTTACGCGCAACGTACGTCTTATTAATCTTATATTAAGGTCGCGCCGCTGCACCGAGTGTGGCGCCCTCTGTGAGGTCGTCATTTCCGCTCGCCATTTTGTTTGTCCAATCGCAATACGTCATTTGTTCAGATGGAGACTGTAATGTAGGATAATTCTTCTGGCGTCGCCACCGGGGATCGAGGTTCGGCTATAGCCCCCACCGTGAAATAGTCTATTCCCTACCAAATAAACTAAGTATTTTAGTAGGGTGGAATTAGCGAAAATATTGCTATTGTGGGATCCATGCAAGAAAGGTTCGAATCATATTCATTATCTATACACTGTCATGTTTGTCGTGAAATATTTTGGTAATGCAGGGGCAGGATTACATGGTAAGCAACTGATTGCATCACCCACTCTCCCTCAGTGTTGAATCCAGCCACTCTCCTCCAGAGGAGTATCAAACTTCAAGGGAGGGGGAAGTCATAGGCATCAAAATATAATACTAATAAACCAATACAAATATTTCTAAACTTCTCCTTGCTTCTGATATGTAACTGAATTAAATTAAGTGTAATTAGGTATTATTATTATTATTATTATTATTATTATTATGTATATATGAACTATAATTAAATGTGTTCATTATTTTGACTTTTGATTACAAAGACAACTGAATCACTAATTACTACTACGAAAAGTCAGAAATAGTACGTTCTACGTTAAATTAAAGTGTATGGAAGAAAGTCAAGTGAATATGGTTGCCAAATTTCTCAGTTATTGTAAGAATGTCCTGAGAGGTTCCTGACATTTTCTGGGGGGGGACTTTTCAATTTCCGGAGGGAATTCCCTCCCGGAGCACCCCCGAATACATCGATGCGGTACCTTTGCTGTCTTAAGTTTGAAAAATCGACGAAAGCGTAGTGGCGTAGCCACAGGGGGAGCAGGGGGCATTGGCCCGCCCAACCTTCGACGGAAGTCAATTCTAGGGGGCAAGGGAGGCAAATATTGACGGCCAAGGGCACCTGCAGGGGGGACACAGAGAAGCAATTACCCCCTCGAATTCTAACTTTATGCAAATAAAAATAAATTTCGTAAAATTGTTCTTGCTCGCTTCGCTCGAAATACCTGCTTTTATCAGTTTCGTCAGGTTCAGAGCCGTAGCTAGGGGGCGGCGGGAGACGGCCATGGATGGTGAATAATGTAAATGGAAAAAAGTTGTGATATTATTTGCGCCCTATTAGGGGAAAATATCGGAAGGGGGCAAACATTGACGGTCAAGCACACCTGCAAGGGTGGGACCCAGAGGAGCAATTACCCCCTCGATTTATAATTTTATGCATATAAAAATAAATTTCGTAAAATTTTATTGCTCACTTCGCTCACAATAACGGCTTCTCTCAGTGTCATCAAGTTCAGAGCCGTAGCTATGGGCCGGCGGGAGTCGGCCATGGATGCTGAGTAATCTAAATACAAAAGTTGTAAAAGAGAGAATGCCATGGCGTCCAATGAAATTATTTGCGCCCTATTAAATCAATATTGTTTGTAATTGCAAAAAATGGATCCAATGTAGTTGTTTTCTGTGATGTAATGTATTGAAAAAAATATGTGTTGTATATATGTATTCAATAAAATTTGAATACGTATACAATTTAGTGTTAGCATGTTGCATATGTATTTTCTTATTTTATGTCGCTCCATGTTGCATACGTGTAACACATATCTTGTACATGAAAGTTATACAAGTTATATGTACAAAAAGAATTATCTTCGGAATGCATTTATCATTAATTTTCTGCCATTCAAAAATACAGTTTGTGTTTTTGTTTTCCATTATTAGCTATTATTAGCAATTAACGGTGTTAAAAAAAATATTTCAAATCGTTTGTTCCAAACAAATGCTTTAGCACTGACTTCTACGCCCATTTAACGTAATTTATGAGGATAATAACGTCTTTGATACTACTACTAATTCTACCACTAGCAATAATAATAATCATGTTATTGTTGTTATTATTACTATTATAATTATTATTATTACTAATATTATTATTGGTACGTTTATCCTGGTACTTGCTAGCCCCCAGACAAAAATTCGTGGTTGCACCTCTGCGAAAGCGTTTCTCTTCGTGGTGGAGCAGTAGTATAATCGTCTGCTGTGGTCTAATGGCTAGTGTGCGCTGCGGACGAAGGGAATGTAGCTGATGCAGACAGCTGCCCCTGCGTTGCCAAAATGTGAGGCGTCATGAAGGGCGAGAGACGCGTATAGCGACAGCAGAGACCTGGTAACATTGATGAATTTTTTAACAACGAATCGAGGGACGGATGTTACAAATGTGCCAAAAGATGGCACTCGGCCACAAGCGAAGGAGAACATTCTCGTCTGCAGCGACTGCGAGAGAAGGAATGACTGTCCACTTTAGTTCACAAGTTGGCCGTGGTGTTTCTCATCTTGGACGACAGTACAACAGTCTCGAACTTTAACAGAGACTCAAAAGGTAATTCTCACTCTCCTATAGTCAAGAAAAGATGAAGTCTCGATTTCACATCCAAGTTTAGGATTAGAATAATTAAATTGGCAACACTGTTCTACGCGGTAGACGAATATAAAGTTTTTATAAGGTGACGTGATAGTTGCAAAATTTTTCTTTGATCGACACGGGAAAGGAGGAGTTAGGTAGATCTTTTGAGACTCTTACATGTTCATCTTCCATTCGGGCAATCGTTAAACGGTTATTTCAGTTCTTGGCAACGGTGTAATTCTAGAGTTATGAGGTAGACATGACGTGGTGGTCCAATGTCCTCTTTCCAGATCAGTGTGAACAACGTAATTGGAAACTGAGAGAACGCAAAACGGAAAATGATTCTCAATCCATGTCAACGTGAAATAAAACCTCAGGTAATTTTAACGAACGACTTGAAAGTTACGTTCACACCCACTAGATAGCATAAAGATTGCATTGAGAAAAATAACGACCCGCAACTTAGCAAAGATACTGTGAACATTTTCTAATGATAGTCAAAATTGAAAACTTGTGTCTTGTTGCTGTTAGTTTTGAATTAGCAACTAGTACAAATATATCATTTGTTTTAAGAAAGAAAATACAGAAATCTACTTACGAATTGGTATACTACACTATATTCCATAATACATAATTAGAACAGTAACAGTGATAATGAAATGTCTTTCTTCTTATCAAAGATTTTTATCATTAATACAACTTAATTCTGAATGTTTTAAAAAGATGACAGTCACCATAACCTCCCCTCCAGGAGTGAAGAAAATATAGACATCATACTTTGGTGGCTTAAAAAGATACAAGATCTTAAATATACACATCGAACAGTTACATAACTTTAAAATATTCAACATTCAACACAGCATTTAATACTATAACAAATCTTTCAAAGAATGACAATCATTTCGAAACTACGTTGTTATCCTTGCGCACCTATTTGTTAACATTCGACAACAACTAGTGTTTCTTCTCCAATGAACAGTGGAAGGGTTTGATATTTTGTAAATTGTGTCTACACTTTATCTGTTGTCCATCTAAAGACACCAAGTTCCCGAAATTGTTCTTCACTTCCTCCACCAAAAATGGCCGCATATATGTCATAAAATTTATGGATAGTTTTGTTCAAGGCAGAACTTCTTGCATGATTCTATTCCTAACCATAACCAAATCACCTTGAATAATTGTAGGGGTTTCTGCGTTTGAATGAGTCTTCTTTCTAGATTTTGAACGTTTAGTTGTTTCATTTAACTGAATATATTTAGCTGTCCAAGACAATTCGTTCACCTCTTCTGGCAAGTCAATAACAGAAATTATTTTATCCCGAACTTCCTTGTGTAGAAAAATTTCAGCCGGAGTGAAACCAATAACCTCGTTATATGAGTAATTTAGTAATTTTATAACATTTGTTATAACTTTGGACCAAGATCTGTGGTTGGTTTTACAAAAGAGTCTAAGCAAACGAATGATCTCTTTATTATATCTCTCAATTGGATTCGCATGAGGCGAATATGGTGGTGAGAATATGCTTTACACCAATTGACTTCAAAAAATTTTCCCATTCATTGGATTTAAATTGTGATCCATTATCCGTTAACATAACTGTACACACAGGATAATGATGGAAATAACCTAAGTTAATTCTGTTGATAATTTCTCGAGTTGTTGCCTTCCTGAGAGGATAAGCCATAACATATTTGCTTGTCAATTCTACAATAGTCAGAATATGTTGATATCCTTGAGATAATGGCAATGGACCAATTAAGTCTAAAGATAAGAACTGATGTAATTTGAAAGAAATCACGTGAAGCTCCTCTTTGGTAATATGTTATGTTTTTTTGTTTCGTCCTTGCACATTCCACACAATCACTTAAATATGACTTGACACTTCCTCTCATCTTTGGTCAGAAATAAAATTTAGGACACTTCTTATAAAACTTAGAAAACCCAAAATGGCCAGCCAAATCATGTTGTTCATACAAAACTTTCTTGACAGCTGCTTCAGGTACAAAAACTCTCCAATGATTCGAGTTGGTAGATCTATAAAACAATATATTTTATGTAGTTTAAATATTCCCTTAATTTCGAAATGGTCATCAACCTTGCCTAACATAGAAATTATACGTTGACATAATTCATCGTTTTGTTGTACTTTCAACCAATACAAAAAGTATCCTTCTTCAAGTTAATCCATATCTGTGCAGTTTACATGTAAAGTGGAAGGAAACAAATTGTTTTGTGACTTAATTGGATATCTACTTAACGCGTCCGCGGCCGTATTTGCAGAACCACTAACATGCTGAATTGTATAATCATAATTTTGCAATTTCAAAGCCCATCTATTAAGCCTTGGATTTAACGATCTTGATGAATTTAAACAAGAAAGTGATTGATGGTCACAGTGTATTACAAATGGTCTGCTCAATAGATATATTGAAAATTTTTCCACGGAAAAAAGGATGGCAAGACATTCTATTTCGTGCACAGAATATGTTAATTCTGAACCTCGTAAAACTCTGCTCGCATACTGGATAATCAAAGTTTCACCATCGTCAGAACTGCCATCAGTATTTACATGGAAAGTGTTGTTCAAGTTAGGTTGAGCTAACATCTCCGGAGACAAAGCCAATTCCTTCAGACGTTTAAATGCCTGGAGATGTGCTTCATTCCATTCCCATTTCTTATTCGTTCTAAGTAAATCATATAAAGGAGCAGCAATCATTGCAAACTTATCCACAAATTTTCTCCTCCAATTTACCATTCCTAAAAAAATTCTTAATGCTTTTCTATTTGTTGGAGTAGGATATTCAGTTATTGCTAGATTTCTTTCTGGATCTACAGCGATGGTTTCACCTGATACTATGTTACCAAGAAACTTCACTTCAGTTTTACAAAATGTACACTTCGATAATTTGATGGACATATTTACTTGTTTCAAAGTTTTCAACACGTAGTCCAAATGTTTTTAAATGACTTTGCAGTGATGATGAAAATATGAGAATATCATTCACATACACTACAAGAAATTAACTAGTATCGTTGCCAAACACTTTATGCATTCTGTCGACAAAAATACTAACAGCACTCTTAATACCAAAAGGCAAAAAATTAAATTCCATTAAAATACCACGATATGAGAAAGATGTGAACTTAAAAGATCTAGGTGTCAGTGGTATTTGAAACTATCCACAAGTTAGGTCAATCGTCGAAAAGAATCTTGCGCCTCAACCTAGGCAAAAGTTCATATATAGGTTCAACCTGTATCATGGGTGAAATTACATGTTCATTCAGCCTCCTAAAATCAGCAACAGGACGCCACAATCCACCTGCCTTTGGAACTGTGGAGAGGGTTCCGGTATGGAGAAGTACTTTCATCAATTACTCCCCACGTTTTCCATTTCTTTAATTCTTTCTCCATATCATCTCGCCTATCGAATGGAATAGGGTACGTAGATGCCACTATAGGTTCATTCGTATCTAGCTCTATGTCATAGGATTCCACTTTGGCTGCCTTTGGTTTGTCAGAAAACTCATCTTGACACTTCAGTAATAAATTAAATAAATTATCAGCAACTCCAGCTTCACAATATTCGTTGCCATAAACTTTCTTATGGATGTCTTCTTCAGAAGCTAGATAAGCAGAATCATTAAAATGAGAAGATTCAAATGTCAAAGTTTTACAAGATCCAATTACGGAATTTAGCGAGCAAGTATTATTTATGGAAATCGGAACAAAAGGAGCCGATACGTCCTTACCACTTGAATGAATTAGTTCAACAGTAGTCATACGATAATTAATTATAGCCTTGTACTGCCACAAAAATGGTGCTCCCAAGATCAAATCGGCATGTAATTGTTTAAATACATCTCCTAACTGCATAATGACATATTTAAAACCTACAACTTTTATACGTTGCTCACCAGAGGAACAAGCCAACTGAATTCCTTCTATTTGTTCCAGCTTTATACTTGGCAATAAAGAACTTAGAGTGATCGAAACCTTGTAATCCAACAAATTACATTGACTACCAGTGTCAATTAAACAATTTAGAAACAAGTCACAAATTCTTTCCTGTATTTCTGGTGCTTCAAGTAAAGGTTAGGAGTTCCTTTATCTGTAACAGTCCACTCAGGCTCTGAATCAAACCACTCCAGCAAAAATGCAACAGGTAAAACATCTTCTTTATCAACGCCTAAATATTTTAACTCTATTAAAGTCACAGAGACAAGACTTAACATGCGAAAGGTAAGAATCATAATTGCAAGTAAGCTCCATGTGGTCATTCTTTGGCAGGGTGAATTGGAGCGCATTTCCCGGCCTTAGTTGTTTAATGTTCTCGGAGGGCTCCCACTAGTAACATTTGTTACTGAGGAACATTCTTGATTTAAACTAATGTCATTGCAATTCATTCCATTTCGGAAATTTCCATTGTGCCTTGCTGAAATCTCTGAGTTAGTGTTAATGGAGTCACCTCGCAATTCTGTATTGGTCGGACTCTGAAATCTTCTATTTCTGTTGTATCTAGGTGCATCTGTATTATTGCCATTACTAGCGTTCATTTGAGTGTTTGTTCTTCGATTGTTATTATGAAAGTACAAAATTCGATCGTTACCTTGTCTCCTATAGCTCTCTTGGTTAGCTCCAGATTGCCTATAGTTGTTTCTGGGATTCCTAGCAGCTGGTTGGCCATAAGTCTCTCTGAAGCTACTGTTTGGGTAGATGAATCACTGCATGACTTATTTTCCACAGACACTTGCCTTACAAAATGCCTAGATTTTTCGAACCTATTCGAGTTGTACTCCCCACTTATATAATCACCAGGTAGGGACAAAGGTTTGGTTTTATCACTAGAATATAAGTCTATTGTCCTGAGTTTTTGTGTTAATTGTTTAAGGTTGGAAATTTCGTGACAACCCACATTCTTAGAAACTGTTTCTGGCAATTGCTTCAGAATTACTCTTATTATCTCAGCTTGTTTAGGCTTTTCTACAAGGCTGCAATAAGATGAATATACTTTCAATACGTACGCCTCTAATGATAAACCAGAAGATGGGTTGTATTTACGAGAACGCAAAACTGCCAGTTTGCTTTCTAACAAATCATTCGAAGCAAATTGATCAAGAAACTTGCACACAAAATCATCATATGATGAGAAATTCTGTCTTTCACTATTCAGCCAATACGCTGCACTATTGTAGAAACATTTCTGAATAACTTGAAGGCGATATTGAGAAGATACATCAATCAAATTTAACATTGTTGTCAGCTGGTCTATAAACTCCCTAGCAGATTGTTTCGAGACGTCACCTCCAAAACGTGGTAACTGGCTTAGCTCATTTACACAAATAACTTTACCCGGGCATTCTCCAAATGGGTGTCCTGCAGAAATATTTGTATTACATTCTGCACGCGCAGGTTTACAAAACTGGTTTGATTCAAAATTTGGAGACTCAGAATTCCTAGAAGCAATATTAATTGGATCATTCAAAATGTCATTTCTGAGAATGTAATTTTGATTACAAAACATCGGACTCGTTGAAGTTGTAGCATTTTTATTACCACCCACAGTATATATTGGCTTCTCACATTAAGGTGTATGCTGAAAATACATTTGTGAAATTGGATTATTTGAATAAGCTTTCGTTGTACAACACTGAGTTTCATTATGAAAACTGGCATTCAAAGGGCTTCCATAACCACAATGGTTTGTAGAACAAGGTTCATTGTAATGCACTCTATATGTATTCTCCGAAAGTGCGAAGTCCCTATTGGCCAACGGATGTATAGTGAAATGAGCAGGTGATTCGTCACGTGATGGATGATCTCACAAATAAGATGTATTGGAAAGCCTATAGGTAAAATCAGTTCCTAAAGAAGTAGCATTCTGACCTGATTTACGTTTAGTAATTGCAGGTACAGTCTTAGAAAAAAATACCTGGGCCACGGGACGTAGAATTTCGTAACGTCTTAAAGCCTGTTGTTTATGCAACCCAAATAACAAAATATTCGCTTAAGTTTGCCTGGTGATTCTGACTTCTCGGGAAGGATTGAGCTTTGATAGCATGAGTCACATGACTCGTGCCCCAGCCACAACAAACAGCTGGGTGCTACGATGCCTCCAGAAGAAAATTTCAGGAACTGGTTTCTTGACAAGAGCTACTCGTAAGGAAATACTATTCTATCAAGTGATATTAGAGTCATTGTCAAGAAGGTTCGCTGAAATGATGGTTCTCATCACAGACCACATGCCACACGTTAATTGTTTAAGTCTAGTTCATGCACTGGACCTACAGATTAAAATGGGATTCGAACCAAATGCCTCTCTACTTGGTATTGAATTCGGAAGCATTTCATTACATGGCGAAGACGTTACTACTACGACATCAGAGAGGCAATGGAACCCCTTGAGAAAGAGATAAGCGAAAATTGCTACCTGACAAACCATATTTGCCCGTAAATTTTAAATATAAGACAATATTTTGTACTGACAGTTTCGAACCGTGGGAGAGGCATATATTTTCTTGTACCATCGTCCATTTCACGAGTTTATAATTCTTCCTCACCGACACGAGTAACGCGAGTGGTAGAAGAAAAGCGAAGTAAAATAACTGAAACAGAAATAAAAGGAAAAAGCGAAATAAATTTTATTCATAATATTCTGCAGTCACTTGAGTTGTATTCACGGGATGCTATCTTTAAAGAAAGCCGTGGTCTCTTCCTTGTCTTTTTCGCTTTCTTTGTGCTCTTGCTTCCCCCGTTACGATTGGTCTAAAACTAATTAATGCGACGTTAATTAAACAATCCAAACAACGAAACAATGCACAATCAACTGCACAAAACAACATTCCAAATGTTTTCGAATCGGAAAACAATTGAGATGCTGTAAAATGACTTAAGATGCAGTAATAAAGTGGGAATTCGGTACCGTATAGAATTAAATCGGTAGAGATGTTCGATTTGATTGGATGTTTGTTATTTAGATTTGCTATTCTTTCACTTTTGGCAAATAGCGACGATGAAGATGAGTGATGCTATGATGAAATTGATGAAGGGACACTTACCAAGGACACCCACGCCCAAGTCGAGATTCTAACCAGGGACCCATGGCATCGTAGCGCGCTGTGCTAACCACTCCTCCATGGAGTGGACATTATAGCATATTTTGTGTGCTCAATTGGGATCAATCAATGGAATGAATAGGCATATTATATGATTAATAAATTCATATCATAATACCACGTCATATTATTCGGCACGAAGTAACATCAGAGACATTCAATCTTGCATTTTTGCCTTTCAATTAATTCTTTGAATTCAGGTTAATCACAACAATAAGATAAATTATGAAGAAAATGATAGTGAATGTGGGATATTGACAGTTATTACGAATTTCCTGAGAGAAACAACATTAAGCAGGCTCGGTGGTCAAGCTCATTAAGTGATTGACATTCGATATCGTCGTCAAAGTTCCCGGGTTTGAGTACCGTCCTTGTCGGGGGTGTTTGACTATTTCGTCATCAATTTCATGTAATGGTCACTCGTCCTTATCGTCGCGATCATCGAACAGGGAATAAAAATTATAAAAATAAATACGATGGAAGATTACTTATTTAATCTCTCACGAAATCTCCTACAAAACCGGAATATATAAAATACATGTATATTCATTCACATACATTTTCGATTTCTATATTTAACTAGTCGAGACCGAGAACGGGAGAACAATTTTCAATTCGACAAACCGAGAGGCGGAGAAACTGTCAAGTCTCGTTTCTTCTTGGCACCTCCGTAATCGAGTTGTTCTGTTTGTCATTGGCTTTGTATTGGCAATTATTGTCATTATTCTTCCCCTGCAGGTAAACCATAACGATGAATTATGATGAAATGAAGCAGATAAAAGGGCAAGAACAAGAAAGTCATGCCTGTTCGGGACTCCAACCCAGAACCTTATGTAACGAGATTTGAAATTCTGGAGAAGGCGTCCGTGTTTCGCTTGGTTTTCTCTTTCCTCTACTTCTCTTATATTATCATACATGTATAATAAAAATGCATGTATAATAAAAATGGATCTCATACGATATGTTGCGATTCATAATTGTGCTGGTTAGATGCTACAGATGTGAACTCCAACCTGCAATATATTATTCCCTTTTGTTTCGTATCTGGTTGAACATGAAATTTTCTTACACTGTGACAATTTCTTTCTTAGTTTTGGTTTGGTGCACAGATATGCTAATCTGGACTCGACCTTCAGTTTAAAGTGGGATACTAACCACTATGTGCATCCATCGTGTATCAAACCCGGGATCCACTGATTACAAGGCGACGACGTTATCACTACTCCATCGAGGAGGCCCCATGACAAAATGTTATTCACTCGATCTCTACCATAATTTATTTCAGCATTTACAATTTCGTTTTCTTCTTCTTTTTTCCTTTTGTTAACTACTCTTATACAACTCTTTTTGCGTCTTCGAATTTCTTCTTGTTTCAGGAAAAAATAATACATGCAGGCTGTATAAAAATCCCCCGTTCAAATAGATAAAACGTTCACTATCGAGAACTAATTTACATGTTTATCACTAACGTAACCATTAGGAAGGAAACTATTGAAATGGTAACTGATATAACTGCAGATGAAACAATACTTACAGCCACTAACGAAATATCTATTCTTGTGTAGCCTCACAGACAAGTATCTGGTGAGTCATTCACTCTTTCTGACTACGGGCGAAGGTCACTGAACTAAAGGGTGGTGGCAAGCAAGCAGGCTTCTGCTCTACCAAAGACGAGGTCACGTGTTCCAGTTATCAATGGCGTACGAAATAAGGAGGAACACAGCTATCTGACGTATGTTTTGGTCCCGTCATTGCACGTAGACAGTGGCGTATGCTGGTTCTAACGAGTGGGTAATCTCCGACCTTTTGATCCTCAAACTCCAAAAGTTTCCGTGCAATTTATGTCACGCTCCATATTGGATTTAGGAATATTGTGTCGGAATGTTTGTCTTATTGCTACGATCACAATCAATTAATTCTCGTTATTGCAGTTTACTATACGCGTAGAATTTCAAATAATAAAACAAGACAGTATTATAAAGCTATAGAAAAACAGCCTGTGAAATATAAAAATGAAAGACGTGCACTAGTGAAATAAAAACCCGCAATATTAATTTAAGTGCAAAATTCAACTTACTCCAGGACCCGATTACTTGTGCCGTACTACATCCAAAGCACGCTGTTTGTCCAGTTGCACGTCAATACGTGTCTGGGCGAAAGATTGCAGCTTAACAAAGGAAGTTATGTGACTTTTGAATTTTTCATGTTTGGCACAAGTGTTGCAAAGATTACAGTCATGCGTCCATACATTCTTTTCAGCCCCGAAAAGTAAGCACGGCGAACAAAAATGCAAAGCTTATTAACACTTATACTTCCTGTCAACCATGGTGTTTTGTCATAATTTGCTTGCGAAAATGCCTCACATATTCCCGATTTTGTCTTTGTGTGTAGAAATAAGTTCAAGCGATGACACTGGCCTACCTGTATTAACAATTTGCAACTTCTCCTGAAAAGATCTTGTTACAAAAGGTTTCACCAGCAAATCTTGTATCACATCCATTACCCTTTAACACAGCACTATCACGACAAACACTAACACCTAAATAAATAATAAACACGAAGCACAGCACGAAGCCAACGACTACACGCATTCAGTTTCACGCGCCAAACTTCTGTTGTTGTGTTCCTGGCTCAGAATGAAATTCCCTATGATTAATAAAAAAAATCCCTTTCCGAGCTCGAAATGACAGGTTTTTAAAAGTTCGAATCATTGCAGGTCAGAGTCAGAATTTTATTTCGGGATGGGGATCATCCCTTATTAGCAGCCGCCACATAAATTTGAAACAGTGGGGTTAGAAGTCCTGAAGATGAATCTCAGATTATTACAACGTATTAAGCAAAGTGTTTAATCCTGCTAATGAAGTAAAATGAATTACCACTATACACTTTTTAAATTAGATATTTGTAGGATTTCGGGGAGGGGGGTTTCCCTTTAAAAAAATATTCAGTTCCGTGAGAGAAGTATTTTCGCTGCTTTTGAAGATTAGAGAGGAGAAACAATCACTATTTTTGTAAATACAAGGATGGGGGGAGTCAGCAAATAGGTGCTTTAATTGCTTAAGCCTTGAATTTTAATTCAGTTTGCTTCATCTTCAATATTTAAGCTTTTCCCTTTTCATAAATTTATGTTCAAGTAACAGAAATCAGCAAGACAGAAGCAAATGTAAAGTGAAAATTAGCGTAGAATTGGTTTGCCCATGTTATTCAGTTTTCCTGTTCTTCGCACTCTACCGGGTATGTTTTCCCTAGTTGAGCGGAGGGAACGGAGAAGGCTCTGAAGGTTGAGAGTGCGACCGGTGGACTCTCACAAGAAGGAGCTTACCCTGGGCACGGAATCACCGCGCCTGAAAAGCAGTGTTTCCTCCCCCTCTTTCCTTTCTCCTCCCTCCTCGCCAAGGGTTGTAAGGAAAGCGGGAGGAATGACGTCAGGGTGAGATTCCCTGAAGTCATTCCACCGGCTGGAGAAAGGTTCCCGGACATTCGGTGGCAAACGATTGGAAGTACTCGCGCGCTGGAAGCAAGGAAATGTATGCATCGAAATTGGTTTGGAAGAATATTGCGAGGAATATATATATATATATATATATATATATATATATATATATATATATATATATATATATATATATATATATATATATATATATATATATGAAAAAGAAATACAGCCGGGTCATCTGCGATTACCTAGATGACCCAGAGTATACGCCGCTGCACGTAGAACACTTTATCGTCGTGGCCTTGAAGTTCCCTCAGGGCACTCCTACGTAAAGGCTTCTCAGCTAGAAGGATATCTTCCCCATTGAGTGGAGGAAAAGTGGGTGCGTATAGAGGTCCCTCAACTTTCGTATTCTGTTTCATTTCAGAACCCGTGCTGTACCGTCGACTTAATCCAATCTATCCGATGTAGGTTTTAGGTTCTGTTTCTGTTCGGTTATTTCACGTTGTCTTCCTGCTTATGTTATTCGCGACGAAGGCTCTGGATTCGATAATCTGGACAATAACTGGATTGTGTTGGTTGCTTGATTTGGTGTCTTAAGTTCACTTTATGTCCTGTTAGGCTAATCGTGAATGGACCTACAGTTTAAAGGGGGATCCGAACCACTATGTTCCTCCACCGAGTATCGAACCCGGGATCCCTTAATTACAAGGCGCCCACGATCCCACTCCGCCATCGGGGATTGTGTTCGCAACGAATGAATCAAATTTGAGTGATATGATATGCAACCATTGGAAGACTATTGAAAGAAAAGCTACGGGAACCTGCCAGTTTTTCTACTACAGACAGGAAACCATAAACATGCAAGAGAAGCTTATATTCTATGAAACCTGACGCTATGTGCTCGAATACTGGCTATATATAATCCATAGAGGCATAGCAACGTTAAACAACCTCTTATATGATACATATAGGTTTAAAAAGGTCGAAATACAAAGATTGTGTGCGCCTCACTGATCGCGTAGTGGTAAGGCCTTGTAATCAAGGGGTCTCGGGTACGATACCAGGTGATCGCACATAGAGGTTCGGATCCCACTTTAAACTGTATGCAGTTCAGATTAGTCTATCTGTGCCGGTGACTCAGTCGGTAACGCGTCTGACTACCATGCTATAGGCCCCGGGTTCGATCCCCGGCCGGTTCAAGCCCGGGAACTTTTCTAACGTTGGAAGCGGCCCCGGCGCCCACCCAGCGTCGAATGACATGGATACCTGGGGGAAACCCTGGGGGTAAAGGCGGTCAGGGGCGTGATGCTGATCACATCACCCCCCACTCACGAACGAATCAAGAAAGTATGGGGCGGCGTGATGCTGATCACATCACCCCCACTCACGAACGAATCAAGAAAGTGTGGGGCGTTACCCCCACACCCCCTATACGCCTTCATGGCGTAGCGCTAAGCACAGGTGAGAACTTTACCTTTTTTTTTTGCATAAAGTGGACTTACAACAAAATTTTAAATTGCGATAAAGATTATGATAAGGTATTAAAGAATTGGGTCTAACACATTTTTTTATTGTTTACCAATGACCTTGTTAACGGTGGAAGCGGTCCCGGCGTCTACCCAGCGTCGAATAACATGGGTACCTGGGGGAAACCCTGGGGGGTAAAGGCGGTCAGGGGCGTGATGCTGATTACATCACCCCCACTCACGACCGGATCAAGAAAGTGTGGGGCGTTACCCCCACACCCCCTATACGCCTTCATGGCGTGGTGCTATGCACAGGGGAACACTTTACCTTTTTACCTTGTTAACTAATATTCTTAATTTCAGTTTCAAGATGAAATCGGCTACGAAATAAAAGGAGTGGGTTCATATTTCTGTTACGAAATTCCACTTTTGTAGTAGACCTGTGCCACACTAAGATGTGACATAATAAACAAATCTGAGACACTTTCAAAGTATTAAATTGCTATCTACGTATTTGGGAACAATCTTTCAATATAATACTTTTTTTGGACGCGTCAAATCATAGTATTTAATTCCTGCTTTAGCAGCTTTAAGAAACCTGATTTGGGGGGGGGGGTTTACAAATGCCCTTTCTGCTCCCGTCAAGTTACGCCTATGAAAAAACAGGAATTCAAAGTAAAAGACTGTCCCGACTAAATCGGGAGACACGTCTGATAGATTTACAATTGGGAAAATCATAATTAAGCGTGTAGTTGAAAACAACCTATTTTCATATATTGCATGCAGCTCTACTTTTTCTGCAATGTGGATCAAGAACTGGGGACGTGGAGAAGCACAACACTCCACGTAACCAATAGTCACGTGACCCTATTTGCTTTCCTGTCATGTTGACCTTCGCGTGGAACACATTTCTCGGTGTTAAGACAGGCAAAATCACCCGATCATCGAAGGGTGCAATATGTGTTGACTACCCACCTGCATTACTTGCTCCTATTAAAGCCTTATGGGGAAGAACTTTTTTCCATGACTGTACATCAATATCAGATGAATCATAACCGGAAGAACCAACACCACGTTTGTCACCGAGCACTAGCCCGAAATTTAACATTTCGTGATCTTCGATTTGAATTTGCATTATTTGTTTGACAAGCCACATACTCAGTTTGTTTACTATTTCCATCCTGTTTGCTCAGTTCTCGTCTTCCATTCAAAGTTTCGTTAGCAACACTGTTGCTGATGGCATTGCCTTGCTCCAAAGAAATAACCCTATCTCTAAGGTCATTTACCAAGGTTTCAGAGCTACATGTAGCAGTCTGAACTACCTTCATTCTATCTAATTCCGTCTTTAATGTTTCAAACCTAACCTCATGTTGAGTAAATTTCTCCATAATTTCCTCATTGCAGACTTCCAACCTTGCCAACTTTCCGTCATGACTCTTCATTTGTTCTTGAATAATTGAAACTTCGACATGCATTGTACTAATACCTTCATCCAATTTACACCTCAACTCCTTGCTAACATTTTGACAAGTTTGGGCAACATCTTGTAACGAATGTTCAATATGATCAAGCCGGCCGTTAAACCTAACATTATGCTGCTGTAATTCATTTCGAATGGCTTGAAACTTCTCTTCCAGATTTTCATTATTTTGTTGCAAACCCTTTTGCAATTCCCTTTGTAAGATTTCATTATTTTGTTGCAAATCCTTTTGCAATTCCCTTTGTAACATTTCATTATTTTGTTGCATATCCTTTTGGAACTCCTTTTGTAACTCCTTTTGCAACATTTCACTATTTTGTTGCATATCCCTTTGCAACTCCTTTTGCAACATTTCGCCCGACCCTGTGGCCGAGTGGTTAGCACATCGCGCTGCGGCGCCAAGGGTCCTGGGTTCGAATCCCGGTCGGGCTTGGTTGTTTGTGAATGTCCATTCATCAATTTCATCATTTCATCACTCATCCCCATCTTCGCAAATTAGCCAAGAGGCTCAAAACGCGAAGTAAAATAAACTAAATCAATCAATCAATCAATCAATTTTGCAACATTTCATTATTTTGTTGCATATCCTTTTGCAACATTTCATTATTTTGTTGCAATTGACAGCGAATGTTCTGTTGCAACCTTTCTTGAAGATTTTCATTATTTTGTTGCAAACTTTTGGTAACCGTAACTTGAAATGCAGCAATAATCTTGTCCAAGTTGGGATTCACTGTACTTGTATACGATTTTAACAAAAATGGATCAAAACTTGGTTTACAAGATTTACAGAAATAGCTTTCATTAGAAGAACTAAATATTACACAGTGCATTACAGTCAAACCCCTGCACTCCAAATGTTCCCATTTATTGCAGCCATTGCACTTCACAAGACGGGAGTCTGCTTCAATGTTACTGAAACAAATAATATTCTTCATTGGGTCAGCATTTTCATCAATAGTTTCATTTTCCCTGAAACTATCGACTTCATCGGATCTTAAGAAAACTCCCGTTCTTAAGTTGTAAGAATGTTGCTTCCGATCCATTATTTAAAGTAAACAGAAGATAACTTCCACACTATATATTCACGAATCCTGGTTGAAGGTCGCCATAATTGTTGCTGTAAGTTCTGAATTAGCAACTAGTACAAATATATTATTTGTTTTAAGAAAGAAAATACCGAAATCTACTTAGGAATTGGTATGTTATACTATATCCCATAATACATAATTAGAACAGTAACAGTGATAATGAAATGTCTTTCTTCTTATCAAAGATTTTTATTATTAATACAACTTAATTGTGAATGTTATAGAAAGATGACAGTCACAGTCGTTAAGTGAGATGTACAGTGGGATCCTTGAGTATTACCGTGCAAATTGTCCATGATTATTTTCATTAATTCTTCTCTTACATCCTGTGTTTTTAAGCGATGGATATTTATGTATGCTGGTGCAGAAGTTGTCAACAGTTTGTTTTGAGCTTTCTTTTAATTCTTGAAGCTCTTATTGGATCAAATAAAGTAGACGAACATGGCGATGGACAATTTGCACGGTAGTACTCATAGATCAGACTGTACTGTAGCCTAGCTGTATCATAGCGTGTGGCGGATACGCTATAAAATATTTTTGTAATTCCCGTTTTGATCTTCGCTTTGAAAGTTGCTCAAGGTCAAAATGACAATCGGGAGTCATTTTAAAGGGGCTGAATTCATCAATTTGGATTCTCCCGAAACTGCTTCATTCGAAAATTTTGATTTCCTCGAAATTTCGTGAGGTGCTGTAGCCCGAACAGCTCCCCCTGCGTACATCAGTGGCACAATTAAAATGTTCTTCATGTAGAAATTTTACGTTACGGACGTAAAGTTTCAGCTGCCATTACAAAAGTAATAAAAATGTTGTTACATGCTAGAGAATTTCATACGTATGGAAGGAACTACACTCGTGATTTGAGTGATTTTACCTCGCCTTTCTGCAACTTTTGGCTAATCACGAATATGAGGATGGTTGATGATATGATGAAATTGATGAAGAGACACTCACAAAGAACACCTATGCCCAGGCCAGAATTCGAACCCGGAACTGGTGGGCTTAAATTGTGCCCAAATTTTAAAATACAGTAAAACCTCGTTAATCCGGGCTAATGGAGGATAAGTTGACCGGTTTAACGAAAGTCCGGATTAACTGAAATAACCTAAAAGAACAGTAGAAAGTGCATTAAAACTCAGTTTATAGCAGCAAAACACGTTTATTATGGTGTATTTAAAGAGCATAGGCCTAAATACACTATACAGTACAGTACAAAGTCTGCGGGAAACAGAATTTCATCAGTGGTTGACTGCCTTTTATTTAGGAAGTTCTCTTGTTGACTTCTAGCCACATTTAAAACCTTCCATTCTGCTCTTTTTTTTCATTTTGCCTGTCCGAAATAAGCTTATCGGGGTCCGAATTAACGAGGTTTTACTGTATGTATGAAAGTTCTATTAATATAAATCGTTCACATATCAGGAAGTCATACGATGGTATTTTAAAGCTTTTCCTACTTCCAGTTTGGTTACTACAGTAGAGAAATGGGTTGTGAGCTATCCTCTTTCCCAGTTTATTATCGGTGCTCCCACTTGCATACTAGACATAGGAGCTCGAAGTCAATGAAAATGCTAAACAAACAAATTGTTTCCCCTGGTGGTTTTTACTCACATGTCGAGGAGTTTTTTTTGTTTTGTTTTCGTTAACTTGCTCCCATTCCTCCTGGCACCTATGATTCCCTGGTCTCATTAACACTTGCGTGTTTTTATTTCCCCGACACCACCGGAGGCCCTGCTTTGAACGGCCTCGCGAAAGGGGAAACAATTATGCTGTGCGGGAGAGTGGAAATAAATAGCGATGAAAAGACAGAGCAATGAGGGAAGGGGCGAGGTCCACTTAATAAAACACCAGGAGACCCTTGTTGGCTATCGATGGAAATGCTCTCCTTGTCGTATTGAGACTTCCATCCGGTCCCGTACCACTCTTGGACTGACGTTTGGCGCGCGCGGGTTGAACGGCGCATGCACATTCCGTACGAGGCTGGTAAGTGTAGATGGCGTCACCGAGACCGAGAAGGTCTTGTAAGAATCGAGACAAGCCGTTCTATGCGTTCTACTCTCACTCTGTGTCGTTTTGAATTTAAAATATCATAATCAATTATCATCCTGATTTCTTATGTTGGTGTGAAAACTTTGTTACGTTCATCCACATTTCTCCTAACGTCGTGAGCAAAAAACTCAGATAATCTGAAGTCGTAGTGATCGAAACTCTCGATTAAACCTTAATAAAATGTTTATTCCTCGTAGGCTAGATTAAAATGTTTGTACAGTGGGATCCATGAGTATTACCGTGTAAATTGTCCATGACTATTTTCATTAATATTTCTCTTACATCCTATGTGTTTTTAAGCGATTGATTTTTATGTATGCTGGAGCAGAAGTTGTCAACAGCTTGTTTTGAGTTTTCTTTTAATTCTTGAAGCTCTTATTGGGTGCACGAATATGGTGATGGACAATTTGCACTGTAATAGGGGAGACCGGGGCACATTGTTACAAGGGGCACGTTGTCACAGTAGCAATTCTGAGAAAAGCCTAAACGTCAGCAAGCTGGTGCTGCTTTCTCTTTTACCCACTAGATGTCACTCCCAACTGTACTCGTTTAGAGGTGCACGGGAAACACGTGGCTGAGTCAGTAGAGCTTTGTCTGTTTTCAGTGCTTCAGTGTAAATTTTTTGAGTCCTGGAATTTTCCTACTGTGTGTTCGTGAAAGCGTGAGCGGTAAGTATTTTCGTGTGTGTTATATAGGTTCGAAATAGAGCTTCATAATGTGGTACTCTGAATGCTCTTAATCTTATTGTTTAATACAGATATTTTTTAAAAAGAGGAACGACGACGCGTGGGGCAAGTTGTCAGAAATGTGACAATGTGCCCCACTGTGTGTTAGTCATGATACAAGTGGTGTATTCCTCTTTTAATAAGTGGTTCTCTTGCTTCGCAGATGGTGCGAACATACAAGAGAAAGACTGAGAGGAATGTCCCGCCCATGGGAGACCTACTGGCTGCAGCAAGAGCCGTGAAAAGAAACGACAACCCCGTATCAATACGTAAAGCTGCCAAAGAATTTAATGTCCACTACAGAACATTGGCGAGATTTTGTGCACGTGTTACAGATGGTGAACTACAGTCCATGCAATGCTCATTCACATTAGGTTACTCAACATGTAACGGAGTATTTGCGGAACACGAGGAAGACTTACTAGTATCATACCTAAAACAAGCTTCGGACATATACTTTGGACTCACGACGAAAGAGGTTCGCGATTTGGCTTACAACTATGCAAAAGTCCTCGGACAGAAGTGTCCGGAGTCGTGGAACAAAATGGCACTGCTGGCCCAGACTGGTTTTCGGGATTTCTGAAAAGACATGATGACCTTGCTATAAGAACTTCCCAAGCAACCAGCCTTGTGCGAGCAACCAGCTTCAACAAAACAAACGTCGAAGCATTCTTCAACAATTTAAAGCTTATAATGGAACGCCACAAGTTTCGTCCCTCAGCCTATAATATGGATGAGACGGGAATCTCAACAGTGCAACGTCCTAACCGTGTTGTTGCTCGTAAAGGTTTCAAACAGATAGGATTCATTACGTCAGCTGAAAGGGGAAGTTTAGTGACTCTAGCAGTTGCTGTGTACGCAACGGGAAACACGGTTCCACCATTTCTCGTTTTTCCCAGGGTTCACTACAAAAACATTTTATCAGGGGAGGACCACCGGGCAGCGCTGGGTGTGCAAACCCTTCCGGATGGATGAACGAAGAAAATTTTGTTGAGTTTTTGAAGCATTTTGTTGCCAACGTTAAATGCTGTAAGGAGTCTCCAGTGCTACTGCTTCTAGACAATCACGGGTCTCGCCTGTCAATTGAAGGTTTGAAATACGCCAGAGAAAACGGTGTTGTGGTTCTCTCGTTCCCACCCCACTGTTCGCACAAATTGCGACCACTAGATAGTTCAGTGTTTGGACCTTTCAAGAAATTCATCAACTCTGCATGCGAGAATTGGTTGAAAACTAACCCTGGAATAAACAATCCACAACGTTGCAGACATTGTTGCCACAGCTTTTCCAATGGCTGCCACTCCCCGAAATATTACTGCTGGTTTTCGTGTTACCGCCATATTTCCATTGAATTCGGAAATATTCACTGAAGATGATTTCATGCCAGGTTATGTTACTACTGACCGATGCTGCACGAGTTTACAGTCGCAAGAACAGGAAGGAAGTACATCAAATTTTAGTTTAGGCACATCACAAGCGGATGTTGGAACGGGGAGATCACCACCGCCTGAAGTAACAGCATCAACAGGAAGAACATCGGCCCCACCTACCGAAATGGTAGCATCAACGTCGTCTAAATCAGCGACCGAACTCCCTCCGGAGCATATCAGACCATTCCCGAAAGCAGGGCCAAGGAAAACCAACAACAGCAAAAGAAACTGCAAGTCAAGCATTCTCACTGATTCTCCAGAGAGAAACCGAATTGCGAATTCCAGAAGAAACAAGGCCAAAGGCAAAACTCCTGCAAGGAAAAGACTGAATCTTGAACAAAAAACAAATCCATCTAAGAAACAATGTCGACGAAGGTCCAAAGATGATTACGATTCTTCCTCAGAGGACGACGACACGCTGTGTTTAGTTTTTTAGTTTGTGGGGATCCATACAGGACAAGTGAGCAGTTGATTCAGTGCATTCGATGTAAGGGATGGGCCCACGAAAAGTGTGGGACGAAGAACTTGTTTTACGTGTGTATTAACTGTGATTCTGACGATGACGTCTAGGTCTGGTAACTTAATAGAAGCAAAAGGATAAACATTTTGAAAACAATCTGATAAGACTAAACTAAACTTTGCAATAATATTTACTCCCTTTGTAGCTATACATAGGTCTATAATAGGAATTATTTTGCAATTTATTAACTATAAAATCACAAGACAATTGAATGCCATTGGCAAATTTCGTGTGTTGGAAGCGTAGGCCCTATCTTTTGCAAATTTTCTTACTGAAACAGTTTTCTGTAACCTTTAAGTTTGTAGTTTTGATTCATTAGCTACTCTGTAAGCTAGTGTTGTTTTCATGAAAGTTCTGGTTTACCTATAAAGATTGATGTAACAATATATGTATCTTTTGGGATGAAGAAAACATACAGGCCCTGTTTAACGAGCATAATTTACCTTTTAATTTAATTAGCTTGGTAGTCTCTTTTACATGCTAAGTATTTAGTGCTAGTAACATTTCCAGTCTTTTTCTAGGAGTTGCATTAATAATATATACCTATTTAATGAAACTGCCACTAGAATAGCGTGTGACAACTTGCCCCAGATATTGTGACGACTTACACCGCATATGGAGGACATTGTCACAACTGTATTGATCATAAAGAAGAGTTAATAAGTCCAGTTCAGGATGAGTTACATTGTACAGAGGAATATATGTTGTGCACAAGATAACTAAGTATTTGCATGTAAAAAATTATAATTTTCGGCCTTACGTGAGAGCCACAAAAAAATAAAATGTGAAAATTGTGACAAAGTGCCCCGATCTCCCCTACTCATGGATCCCACTGTACAAGCTTAACATTTTCCCTTTTGAAAAGCCACAAAGGTAGAAGGAAAAGAATTAGACCACTAAGATTCACGCCAGTATTTTTCCTACTTCCTCTTATATCTATTAATCCCTTGCCCCTCGTATTATTGCCACTTTTTGCTAATTGCGAAGATGAAATTGATGAAGGGACACTTACAAAGAACATCAAATCGTAATACTGGATTCGAACCCGGGATCGCTGTGCTGACCACTCCGCCACGGAGGTCAGCGAAACAGATTTCTAAAAAAAAGTATTATAAAATGTCACTTTTGCAAACACCGTTCATAACAAAAGCGGTTTTAAAAACACTACTTAAGTTATTGAAGCTCACACAGTTAAAACAATAGGGTTGAACGTGACATTGAACAATTTGCCTAATGTATTATATGCAATCTACTCTACCAACAATAGAAACGGACAGACACGAACCAATTTCACACGAGGGGTACCTTTGCGAACTCTTCTGATTGGTAGCCTAAAAAAAGTATTCGGATGTGGAAATATTACAGTAGGACCCTCGGTTCAAGTAACTCAAGCGTAGGTCCACAAGGGCCGCAGGAAAAGAAATCAAAATTCGCAATTTAATACGCGTTACACATTTCGCTGGGCCGCAACAATGGAACTTCACGCACTCGGCTGCTCCCTCCCGCAGTTTTTTTTAAACACGCAGGAAGTCGTTGGGACGGAAACCAAAATTATATTCATCAGAACTGACCACGGACGTCAAAGAGGGGGAAAAAAGAACTCCATGGCATTCACTGGTCACCGTGAAACTGGGGAACTCCCCTTTTTCACGCGCCGTGGAGTCTAGTGAAAAGACGTGGCAATACTGTTTCTTACAGCCGTGTAAATTAGGGTGGCCGAAGATGAAAAGAAAATTGAAGGTAGTTACGTGAGGATGCAGTCAATTGTTCGGAAAGGGTTATTTCAAAATGGGTCTGCAACGATTTCCATTCCCCGAAATTTGAGGGAACGATTTTTTTTTTAAAAAAATGCTGTTTCTTGCATTCCAGGACCTTAGCGATAAATTAAAATCTCTTTAAAAGTATTGTTGTTGCTGGGAGTAAGATATTTCCATAACTGAATTTATTATTACATCTCGTCCCTGAGGCGGTGAGCTCGTTGGTGAGGAGTGCCGAGCTGAAACCCTTGCTTCGTTTTCGTGCTGATGTAGCAGAGCAAAATTAACGCTTGATTGGCTAAACTAAACTCCATAGCCTAACTAACAGCCCTCTAAAGGCCAAGGCCTGCCATTGGGTGACGCGTGGTCAGAGCATCGAGTCCCACTTTCGCTGTTTTCTGGTTTTCGCGACCTGTTGGTTGGCCAAATGGAAGCCCCTATCACACGGAACTGGATTTCTAGTAGGAATGCCCTAGTTGGCGCTGAACTTTCTAGGTAGCAATCATGGCCGCCTGGCTAACTGCTTGACTGGTTTGGAGGAATAGGACATGTTCTAATTGCTACTTGCTTTCCTCGACTGGATTCTGTGGAACAGCCAATCAGAGCAGTGAGTGTGCAAAGGAGCGTTTTTGTCTGTGGTTTCCGAGTGTTACTCCAGCAATGTATAACGTATACAGCATGAAAGGCGCGTTGAGTTACACCATCTATGCTGATTGCACGGTGTTTACATTTGAAAGAAGTAAAATATTCTTCCATACGTGTACAGTAAACGTTGTAAACTATGTATTTAAGCAGCGCCATTGTTTTGTATCAAATAACGTTTTATACGAAACGCTATTCCTCTCGGTTGAATAGTTATCGGCTTTTAAAAATGTGAAGTGATACATTGTTTACATCTCACGCGGCCGCCATTACAACTTCCCTCGTATGGGAACAAAAATCTATCGACAAGTACGCTGATAAGTATCGTGCGAGGCGAAAACCAGCAAATTGGTAGCCAGTCCAGCCCCAACTAGGGCATACCTACTGGGTTTCCAGTTCCGTGTGATGCGGGCTTTAGTTGTGAAGTTAGTCTGATAGTCGGGACGAGACGAGACTTAACAGTGTCTCGGTATCGTCTCGAGTGGTGAATGTCTCTCGTTCTCGTTTTGGTCTCGAATGACAATTCTTTGTCTCCTCTTGAGTCTCGAAATATATAGTATAAATATAAACACAAAATTTTCACAGCTTTTAGTCTGTACGGCTAATAACGTTTCTTTGGCACCTGGTTACGACGCTACGAACCCTCGAAGACGTCATTGTATTCTGAATATATGCAACCACGCGGCACAGGCTCACAAGTGCCACTAATGAATTCACTATAAACGAGCAGGCATACATCTGTTTGGTATGTATTAAGAAGTTACTAAAGTAAATTTGGCTGAGGTCAATTTTTAGAACGAGACAGAGATATCTCGTTCTCCGCGCAATTTTACAAAGGTCTGTGTCGTTCTCGTACAAAAAAGCCTTATCTCGTGTTTTTTGTTCTATTGGGTAACCTAGAATACGTTACTATGCAGTCTTGAGTAGCGCGACATGCAACGAACCGTTAATACACTGTGTGTTAGAGCAACATAATAAAAATAATAGATATTCTTTAATTGTAATGTAAGTTCACGACGATCTATTATTTTATAATTGACATAATGAGTTCCCGCGTAGCCAAACGGTTAACGCTGTCGCCCTTGCGAGCTGTCACAGGTTCGATTCCAAATATTTCAGTCTCGTGAGGACGAGAAGCTATTTGACAAAAAGTAGGCCGCCATTGGACTGGATACGCTGACCACGTGTAATCCAATGAAAAGATCCATATGGTATAGAACTGTTCCGCCATGGAGTTAACCCCGATACGAGATTCTATGTTTTCATTTAATCAAAAAATTCAGCGTATGATATGTAATTTTTGGTACAACGTGTACGATTATTAAAAAATCATATACAATGATCATCTTTAAGTAATAAGTATAAAAGTTTGTATTGAGAGCAAATCGTGCAAGGCAATTCTTACCGGATAGCTATAGTTTCTTGCAGACCAAAAGCAATATCCTGGCGTGACGTGGTCCCTGAGACCCATGGCCTAGAACAACGCTCTCGTTCTCTGAATCAATAACATGTACTTCCCTCTCCTTTTCGGGAGCTATATATTTTGGAATATCACACAACCTGCCGGCGCCACTTCGCTAGCTGCGTTTTAGTTTCAGAGCAATAGATACCTGGGGGTCCCACGGACCACACCACGCCGTTTGCATAAGTCTTTCGGCAAAGAACCTGGTGCGAGAATCAGAGTTGACGATCCGTTTTTAGTGAAAATATTCTTGAAATAAAAAATAAACTTGAATAAGTTGGAAGCGGAAGTGATTTATCATATCTGGAGTCTGATCATAAAAGTAATAATGAAGTACTTATCTCCACTGACTATCACTACGATCAGTTAGCTTTTCCCCCCTCATTTGACATTGTGTAGAATTTTTTTATGTGAATTTTTTTATGTGATTTTGTTTTCATTCGGTAACTACATGTATGTTCTATGATAATTGAACAACGAAATTATTTTTTGTATCTTATAGTCCCTGAAAATGTATTTACAGAGCCGTTTACGAAAAACTAGCAGTATTGTAGTGTTAGATACATTGAGTAATAAAAACCGCAATAACGGAAATAGCGAACAAAAATTTATAATTCCATAAAGAACATCCGAATTAGATGATAATTTGTGAAAAGGTTCTCTACTGTTTCGATAACTTATGGAAATACTGAATTCAAATTGGTGGTCCACGCGACCACTCCACGCCATTTGCGTTACAATCTGGCACCACGCCAGTTACGGGTTAAAAATGCAACTATTTTCACATGCCGCCATGTTTTTTACTTTTTCTTAACAATTTCTATTTTCTTGCTCGTTTGATGCCATCTTTCCAGCACCTGAAACGTTCTTCTGAAATTAAGACAGTCCTAAAATGAGAGAAATATGTTGCTATTCGAAAACAACTAAATATAATGAAGAAAGAGGGAACTGAAATAAACGAAACTGAAAATGCGGAAAACCAACCGCATGAACTAATTTGTTATGTATTTTTTATATTACTTTAAAGTTTTAATAATAGTGTACATTCAACGACACCAAAAAGGGATTTTCTAACAGGATCTGTAATATACACTTCCTGTTTATAGTTGAATCCAGCAAAAGATGGTACAAAAACCTGGGGTAATTTACGTAAAATAGTAACAATAAGCATTGCTTACTAAGGATTGTACATCTTTAGATCTTCTGGTGGGTAACCTAACCTTGTGGCCTGTTTCTATCTGCCAATAATTTTCTAGTGGGTGTTAATATCAGTTGTAAGAACACCATCGGCTGTCTTGAGACAACGTTCAAGGTACAACATCGACTCCACTATGAAAACGTTGCCAAGCGTTGCTTGCCCAAGGTTTTCGAAGGGGGGTTATTTTTGTAGTACTCTGCCCTATATTTTGCCATATTTTCCATCATTTGAAGTTATTTCTTTTGGAGATGCTGAGCCAAAGAGGGACTATAATACCCATCAACCTTACCTTTGGCACGCCACTGGTTGCTTGTTGCTGTGTTTGCACGTATAAAATGAGGTACAAGGTACCCAATATTATTCAGCCGCTACTTTTCCCCGCACTCTTCCTCGACACTACAACGGCGGACAATAGGTTTGGCAACATAGGGATGTTTCCGACTATAGTTCATTTCGTACCGCGAGCAACACGGAAGGAAACTATGATAGCCGAACGTAAATGAACCCATCGCTGATTCGTTGCTCCACACGTCCGTTCAGGCTCGTATTTCAAATCCAATACCGATATTGATTCTGCTTGTCTTCTCGCTTCTAGAGTAGGAGGCAGAGAACTAGAGGGATTTTATTGAAAAATTTTTAATCGAATTGTGCGAAATACATGGTTTATGGCTCCTGAGTGTACTCTCCCGGCTTGTGCTTCGAAGTTTCAAGTGTTTCGTCCTCTCCTGCCCTCATCTCTATCAGCGTTTGTTGATTCTCATGCGGCCTCGAGCCGTCATCGACCACAAAGGGCCACTCTTGTCTGATCAAAAGCCCGATACACTTTGTCCTCCCCGCAAGACCGTCTCTGCAGTGACCGCGAGAATCGAAATGGCATCCCGAGGACAAAGGGAAAGTTAAAAATCTCGCTGTTTTTTTCTCTTCTGGACTGCGACGTCTGACGACGAAACAACAAAAGCAGTCCGCCATCTTGAGGACCATTCAGGATAGTATCATGCTGGTCGTTAAGTACTGCTCGGTGAGGTCTTTGAATGGGATTCAAGTTTTGCATGCGATCTTCGGCGTGCGAAAGGGGGAGATGGGGAAGGTGGTGGCCCCTTTGTGGAAAATTAAGTGGCAGAAAATAAAAACTTCATGCGTGTATTTTCATTTGAAGTGCTATTACTTCACACATGTATATTGATGTAGTGTTCCAACCTGTTAACGATAACCCGACATGTAGAAATGTGGGTTATCCCATAGAAATGAAAAAGTTGCCGAAACTAATAAAAATAATTTAAACATTTTGTTAAGATAAATGTACTTTAACGTTTTCATTAGGGTACTGAATGGGACCACTTTCGATCGATCGTAATAGTTCGAGGCTCCCACCCTCGAGCGTATACATTGAAATAATGTGACAATAGTGGTGGGCACATTTATATAAAATATCCGTCCTGGTAGTTTCAGCCCACAATCATCTATTTCATTTTCATATGTCACTGCATTAGTAAGATAAATTAAACTAAGTTTTAACGTGGAGTTATGACTATGTTTACTTAAGTTTAATTTTCACTGCGTCTTTCATTTCACGATCCATATTTGAGAGCCCACTACCGCAGACAAATTACGGTTATACGTGTACTACTAAGCTTTGAACGTATACAGCTCGTTTTACCATGTATCATAGTAGAATCGCATATTTTTTGTTTGTTTGTACAAAGTTGTACGAGTTAAGTGACACAGCAGCCACATAAATTATAACGGTCAAATATTGAGTAACAGGTAATTAATCTAATTGCCCGTTATTAAGAATTAATTACAATTGGTAATATTAAAATCCGTCGCGAATAAAGGTGTCTAGCGACTGCCTTAGCCAACGCTAACTTGCTCAACCACCGTTTTTCGCCCGAATTCGGATTTACATGCATTCATATGGGAAATAGCAGGAAAAGAGCAACTTCTAAACCAATGGACCGAATTGGATGAGATTTTAACCAGCGGAAGACCACATCATGAAAGTACTGATTCCGAGATTTGAGCCTAATCAGAACAGAACTACGGGAGTTATGAATTATTAAAGATCCATCGCTGGATTCAATGGGAGACGGTATCCTGGTGAGATGGCCCTTTCTGTCCGTGACTGACACAATAGCGGAGGATTTAGCCTAATCTCTGCACGAGGGGCTGCTACCAGAGGTTAAGGACCGGAGTGAGCGTTGACCAGGATAGGAGGACAACGGTCAAAGCACCAAAAACAATAAATCAGCACCTGAACACAGAGACTAGAGCGTCACCTCCTTCAAATCTGGAATAAAAGGGATGATTCGGAATAGCGAAAAAACAGTTTGCCTAGAATCGACACCGGAGTGTGAGCTACGCGCGACCTGGCTGCGAGTCGCAATCGGACCCGAGGTCTGGATTTGTTTTTTCCTCGAGTGAGTGTTTCAGAGCCATGGAGTAGAGCAGAGTAGACCCAAGGGGGTCGTTTCCCCCTCGCCGTCAACGCATTCGTGCACATACGTGTGGTATGTGAGAATAACGCCAGACACGTCCACCTGTGTCAATCGTCCGAAACAACGTCCTAAGTTAGCAGAAGTTAATAACATTTAATATCCATGTGTGTCCCTGTGAAACCGCGAACGGCTCATTACGTATGTTCGTCTCATCGCCCAAGCCACGTATCTCTACTTACGAGTGACCGCGAAGGACTGACCTATTTCTGCGCTAGTTGTCATATGGAGTCGACAGTGTACGTGTACCGTCATGGACGTCCCTGCGAAGTGAACGAGTGAAGCCAGGATCCATTTTCGCCAACCAGGTTAACAACGAAGTACGACGCTGGAGTGTGGGCGTCTTCCAAAACTGTAGGACCACTTTCACCCGACCCAGGTCAGAGGGAATGCAGCGAAGGTAAGATCCAACCATGTGCGTGTGTGAGAGAGATGACGCCAATCTACCGCTAATCTGCGTAAATCAAATCATTGCATAACTTAAATCAGTGCTATGGCATACCTAGACATCGTTATTCCGGCGGACAATCAATGTTATAGATCAGAGTTTATGTTTACAGCTAAACAATAGTTCATTGAAATATATTTGTACCTTCTGAAAAGCTAAAAGGGTTCGCACAAAGAACACTCACTTACTTTATACTTAAAACCCTAAACGATAAATTGTAAAAGGCAATGTAACCGAGAAATAGCTGGAGTATAGTCAAAGTATTAATTAATCTAACCTTTGTAATTGTAATATTGTCGCAATATGCCATGGAATAAGTGTATGAATGAGAGATCGAGTGAAAGAGGGCAAGATGTACTGTGTATTTATCTGTGCTTTAATATATGTGTATATTCAGACCCACCGTAGTATTATGTAACGTCATTTCAGGTACTTAAAATGAAATCCTCCTAGGTTTATTCTCGGTAACTCCGACTGTAGGCACTTATCCTGACCGTATTATAATTCATGTAATGTTTAATTCGCGTGACAGGTGTCACGGGGAGCGATTCTGCGTTGTTGCGTTGCTTAGTTCAGTTGAGTTAATAATTTTTAGCGCGTAACAAAAATTGGCGCCCGAACATTCGACGAGTAGGCAAATAAGAAAGTAGGCAAATAAAAAAGTACGCCGAATAATCGACGAGTAGGCGAATAGACAAGTAAGAGTATAAAAAGTAGGCCCGAATAATCGACGAATAGGCAAATAGAAGAGTAGGCAAATAGGACGCAAATAGGAATTAGGCTCGTAGGACGATGTTACAGGTAGGCTAGTAAGGAACCTGGAGGTCACGAGTATTCTAATTAGTTGCTTATCTACTCAATGTGAATTTTATTAAGGTTGATTGTAATGGTTAACAATCAGTTTGGTCTATTACCCAATGGAATCTAATACTTCTTTTAAAGATAGTCTTCTGCCTACGAATGTCTACGACAGGGTACCAGAATTGAACGCTAAGGGGGAACTAAGAATTTTTTGGTAAATTAAATAATTGCAACCCGTAACTGCAAATCCTGATAAGAATCTATAAAGACGTGTTCATTTAAAGCATTAATGTGTAATTTGTACGGTGATTTTAATTAACTGAATATTCAATCGATGTGTTGCTAGAATCATTTTGTGTGTTTTTTATGGTGTAATTGTGAAAATAATTTGTCGCGACTATAGCATTTATCCATAGCAGAATTATTAGAGGATCTTATTATTTTATTAACTTTGGGCGTTATTAACTTCGGACGATAAAGGACAAAAGGACACACGAGTGACCGCGAAGGACTGGCCTATTTCTGCGCTAGTTGTCGTATGGAGTCGACAGTGTACGTGTACCGTCATGGACGTCCCTGCGAAGTGAACGAGTGAAGCCAGGATCCATTTTCGCCAACCAGGTTAACAGCGAAGTACGACGCTGGAGTGTGGGCGTCTTCCAAAACTGTAGGACCACTTTCACCCGACCCAGGTCAGAAGGAATGCAGCGAAGGTAAGATCCAACCATGTGCGTGTGTGAGAGAGATGACGCCAATCTACCGCGAATCTGCGTATTCAAATCATTGCATAACTTAAATCAGTGCTATGGCATACCTAGACATCGTTATTCCGGCGAACAATCAATGTTATAGATCAGAGTTTATGTTTTCAGCTAAACAATAGTTCATTGAAATATATTTGTACCTTCTGAAAAGCTAAAAGGGTTCGCACAAAGAACAATTACTCACTTTATACTTAAAACCCTAAACGATAAATTGTAAAAGGCAATGTAACCAAGAAATAGCATGAGTATAGTCAAAGTATTAATTAATCTAACCTTTGTAATTGTAATATTGTCGCAATATGCCATGGAATGAGTGTATGAATGAGAGATCGAGTGAAAGAGGGCAAGATGTACTGTGTATTTATCTGTGCTTTAATATATGTGTATATTCAGACCCACCGTAGTATTATGTAACATCATTTCAGGTACTTAAAATCAAATCCTCCTAGGTTTATTCTTGGTAACTCCGACTGTAGGCACTTATCCTGACCGTATTATAATTCATGTAATGTTTAATCCGCGTGACAGGTGTCACGGGGAGCGATTCTGCGTTGTTGCGTTGCTTAGTTCAGTTGAGTTAATTTTTTTTAGCGTGTAACAAAATAGATAATTCTAAATCCTTCCTCCAGTACCGATCATGTCTCACGCTTGGTCTAATCCATAACTTATATTTTAGTATAATGTCAGGTGTATATGTATTACGTCGTGCCATGAAAATATATAGAGCTATGAAAGATATGGTTCCATGCACCATTTATGCATAGCGGGGGTGATATAATTAGCACCACGCTTTGGCTGCCTTGACTTCCAAGGACTGCCCCAGGATCAATCGCAACGATGAAAATAAATGGTGAAAAAGATGACGGGACAAACATGCCTTAACTAGGGCTGGAACCTGGGACCTCTGGCTTCGAGTGTTTTGCGGAAACTACTCCGCCACGTACAGCAGCTGAACTTGCTTTCTGAATAAGCTAATATTATCATACTCAACCAGAAAAAAAAACTCGTCATTCTTCGTCAGGATCAAAAGCCCCATCGTCAAACGCGAGAAACTCAAGAAAAAATAACAAAAATATAAAAGTGATATTTTGGAACAAGAACTCACGAAACAACACGAAGTGCCCACAGCTCATGGTCTCTGTTGTTGGTGCCCGAACAAAAACCAATCGAGTTCAATTTCAAGCGCATGGAACGCAAGTCACGCGACCGGAAGCCATTTACTTGGAAGGGGGGACATATAAAGAACTTCCGACATTCTCGGAAACCCCCACAGTGTAGAGCCACTAGGGTCCCACTATTACTAATAACTGTCGGCGGTGAGGCGATGGAATCTGACACCTTTGGTGTTCCGTTGCAGGAGCGGCTATGAGTTATATCTTGAGAGAGATGCACTGTTCTGGTTCTGTACAGGTGGGGGGGGGACAATTCCCATACGGAACCAAGATTCCTTGTTGTTCATCTATGCTTTTACCTGGAGGCCTCAGGGAGAAAGGATCTGTAGACAACGAACAAGATTATGAGACTCAAATGCAATGTAAGGATTCGCCTTTTTTATCGTCATGAAATCCGTACCTTCTTCTCCTTTAGTCGTACATTACAAATAGAGGATCTTGCCCTTAGGGACTGGCGGGCATGTCCCTTTACAAATCGTGACGAGAACGAAGATCAGGCCCTTAAAACTTGACCGACAATGAGAGAGCTATACAACTTGGAAAATTCCACACATAAAAAATTTCTTTACTATGCAACATATTCGGACGTACAAATGGGGTGACTGCTGCTGGGTCATAATGGCTACTGTACATCGTGGTTGTATCAATCAAGATAAAATGCCGTTTTTCGAGGGTTCGTTACGTTGTGTGTGCTGTTTTTACTGCACATTTCGAATCTCGAAACAAAACTGAAATTTGCCCTCATTTATAAACCAAGGGTGAGACCAGTGGCGCAGGAACGGGAGGGTACAGGGGTACATTGTAACCCCTCAAATGTTTTCAAATTTTTGAAGGGGGTACTACTGTACGCCCTAAATCCGTAAATCCCGTTGTACCCCTGTACCCCCCCCCCCATAGATAATTTGACAGACGCAAGGTGCTACTGTTAAAGGAATATATTTTCAATTCGTTCAATAAAAGAGGTTGAGGTATATTCGTTATAACTTACAAGCATTATCTAATTTATCTTACTCAGCTACCACAGAAATTCAAACCATTGTAAACTTATTCTACTACATTGTGCTTGCTACTATGTAGTTAGTTCATTGACCTGTGTTCTTGGAAACCTCTTTAAGGAGATTAAAATTGTGTAAAATATCTGTGAAACGATGGAATCAGATAAAGTTTACTCACAGAAAATCACGCCCCAGATGAATGCTCTTTGCGTAAGGGTGGATACACTTTTCTAAAAAAGTGTACGCGTCGATTCCTAGATAATATATAAATCTTCATCAGAAGAGTATATGACTGACCTTTTCTTTTGAAATTTTCAAATGGAATTTTCCGAAACGAAATACTTACACAAACGAGACGAGACACGATAGACCAACTTGGGGGGGTACAATGCACTCCTGTAAAACCCATTATTTTCATAACTTTGTAAGAAGGGAAACTACGTATACTTAAACATATACAGGGTGACTGGTAATTAGATGTATTCCCTGAAAGGAGTTAAAGTACAGACAATTTGCAATAAATTTGACCATATGATACCCCGTCCGAAAATTAGTTGTTTTCGAGATAATCGAATTTCAATTCTTTTTTTAAAAAAATGACAATTTTCCACATAAAAAGATGAACTGAGAAAAAAACTGCTCATTGTATGGGACTTATTTCAACGTTTTCTGATAGCTAACAAATAAGTGGTTCGTTGAAAAAAAAAAGTTTTTCCCAAATAACAATCACATGTAACTAACGGGTGGGTCTAAACTTACAAGTGACTTTTACATTTGGAGCCACTTGACAAGACACCGGTAAACTCGCAAGAAGAGCTCAGGGAGAGGATCTTAACAGCTGGTCAACACACCAAGGACACCATCACCATCGTAACGGACGTGCCCACTTTGATCAAGACGTGTAATGTTCTTTAATTGTATTGTTCATTGATTCCATTCACATGAAGATGAATGAAGTATTATTATATCTTGTACACAAATGTGAATGTTAGCAACATTTGTACCTTGTTGGATAGCAGATGTCACAAGGAAGTAATTTAAGTAATTTGTACGCTTCGTGTCATACCATTTTTGTTATTAATACGTTGCCAAGTAAACTAAAAGTGCATTTTTTATCATCACTTGTAAGTTTAGACCCACCCGTTACTTACATGAGTAGTATAATTGATGCTATAACTGGCGCACTTATAGCGTATAAAAGAAGAGCTCATATGATTAAACAGCCCGATTTGCCAACACTTAAAACTATGCCAAGATGCCTATAAGCCCCATTTCTTCAAGTGTGATATGCTCTCAATCCCAAGAATCTTGAATCCTAGTGTAGAAAAGAAGAACCCTCAATAGACAGATTTGCCCACACTTAAAACTATGTCAAGAGGGGGCATATAGCCCAATCGGCCATGTGTGTACATATTTAAATCTAAAGAATTTTGAATTCTAGTGTAGAAAAGAAGAACTCCCCTCAGACAGATTTGCCCATGTGTGCAAAAGCTGAATTTCTCAGTTTGTTGTCCATAAACTTGTCAAAAATATGCCCCCCTTGATATTGTTTTGACTACACTTAAAACTAGGTCAAAAATGCTTATAAGAGCTTTTGCTTACACAATAATATAATGTAATATATGCTTAAATACTTGTTACCTGGAATAAGCTCAAAATTTTAATTGGACACCAGCCTCAACTCATATATCTAGTACTAAGACAATGTAATATGCAAAAATCTTCTAGAATTGCTCTGTGACTCTCTCATTTCTTACATCATAAACATATGATTTTTCACCTATGAGAATAACACTACATATAGTGTCATCAGGGAGTGTATCGTGGAATTCACAGATAATTTTAATGTTTGTCCTGTCATTAACCACAACTTGTTTCCTTTTTGAAGTGTTGATGACAAACATGGGTCTCTGTGCTTTGAATTCATCTGGTGTGTAATACATGTCAGTATTGCCAGTAGTGACCCTTTTGTATGCTGTAAATGCTTCATATAATTTAAGGAAATCATCCTTGGACATGTCTAAATTATAATTTTCTCTAGGAAATACCTCATTTCTGCCATTTTTAAGATATATGTTCTTGATGTTGCAGCTATCAAATTTACTTGAAATTTTTTCCTGATTATTGTGCCTTCCAGTCTGAAACAGTACCACCACAAAATCCGGCATGTCATATTGTATACTGGAGAATGAATTTGTAGCATCAAACTCATAATAAGTACCAGCGGCAGGCTTCTGTACACATTGATATGTATAAAATTGTAAAGGAATCTGTGGATTTTTTATTATATCTGCTTTGTATTTAAGAGCATAACTGGCTTCATATTCAACAACCGGGATGTGTGTGTACATACAAGTTGTAAATGAAAATGTAATATTTTGATATTACCTTTCTGTAATTGGAGATTTGTCTCTGTTGAAGGGAAATAAATAAATAAATTCTTAGCTCCATAGTCTGAATAATGCATTTGCCCTCATCAGGTAGGGTATTAGGCATAGCTTCCCCTGTAGAGTTTAATGCACTGTACCTCATCAAAGCATTATTATCATTGGCAGCTCTTCTAAATGTAATTCTTAAACCACCCTTCCACATAATATCTTTGTAATCTGAGAAGAATCCTGGCAACAGGCGCATAGGGAACAGCACTGTGTGGCTCTTAGATATAATTTTATCACCAGCCTCAAATCCACCTATTTTGTAGTAAGAAGCCTCGGTTTTGGATAATTTTAGTGTGGCCAAAGCTGTGGAGGTAATGCCGGGATAATCCACTCTGTTTATAACAACACCATGCTTTCTGATCTCAATTTCAGAGAACAGATGCGGCACAAAATTGTCTACCAATCTTATATTTGAATTTGCCGGATAATCTGTTCCATCGAGCTTTACAACATCAAATTTGATGTATAGATCTGCTCTGTGGGGGTGTATAAAGCCATCCCCTACATCAAGATCAACCTCAATTTCTGTGTTGGGTTGATTTAAATTTGCAAATGTCCTCCTGTTTGGGGGGAATGATTGTAGCTCATAACTCTCAATATTTTCCATTTTTTTTTGTATGTATTTTTATTTAAGTATTAATCTCTATGATAGCAGTTGTTGTGGCTCCAGCAAAATCAACTAATTCTTCTTTTTCATTAGTGATCATCAATTCAATGTTATCTATTCTATTATGGCACACAGGAAAATATAATGTTGGGGATGGAGTGTAGATGATTGGCTCCATAAATTCAGAATTAGGTTTAAATGTTGCAATGATGCCAGTTTGTTTGTGAGTGCCTATGCCATTTGATTTGGTGATCATACCCTCAGCCACATTACAGTGAATATTCAGAGTCTCTATGGCTAAGAATTTAGGTATATTAATAGCAGTGAGTTTGATGGCTGGTTCAAGTTTTGTGTTGTTCTCAAAGCCTAACAGCTCTCCTATAGTACCCAGATCCACTGTTTCTGTAGCAGATACAATCTCTAGTCTGTGAGTGACAGAATTTTGAGTTAAGACTATACCTCTGGGTAATTGAGCATTTAAAGTGGACAGATTATATTGCCCTGGAGTGATGACAATTTTTTGATCCCCTACTGCAATTTTGTTGTTGTGGTGTGTAATATTAGGGATCAAGTACATGCCATAAAATGCTCTGAGAGCTATTGTTGGGATACACTATATCATCATGTAATTTGAGTTTCAATATTGAATTTTGGCTGGTGAGATGGAATACCCCCATGATGTTTTAAATACCACAGGGCCTTTTGAAAATTTTCAATTGATGGTTTATTTATTTGAGACATATATCTAAGAATGTCCACAATAAACATCTTTGAAATTTTGAACACGGGCATTATTGTAATAAAGATTAGTTGATTTTAGATATTTTACTAAATTTTCAGGTGGATCACCTCCAAATGAATCAAACACAAATGCCTCATCTTTTAAATATTTAAGATAACAAATCCAGTGAGTGCCCTGATTTTTGTACTTATCCAAATTAACAATGCCACACTCTTTGTTGAGTGGTTGTTCTGGTAAAGAATCAGACATGTACACACCTCTAAAATTTTTGATGCCCAGTGGCTTGATTAAAGCTTCAATATCTTGGTTTGTAAGCGGCTCTTGTTTTTTTTAAACTTATTCATGGCTCTCTTAACACCTTTGCCTTGTTTCTCCATGGCCAGGTTATGGCGCTTCAATTCATCTAATTCTGCCCTATTCTTCTTGGCATCTATTACTGTTTTTGCTATGGCAGCTGATCCCCCAGCCAAGCTCCCAACAGCCCCAAGTGCTGCTAAGATGGCCGGGATAGTAAATATAAATCCACCCACATGTGATTTTTTTCTAGATTGTTGTAATTTTTTTAATTGGGGGGTGCTAAGCAACAATTTCATACCATGGCCCTTGGCAATACAAGAGCTTTTTTTCTTGCGCTGCTTTTTGGTTAAAAGACTATCAATAGTTTTAAGAGATTTAAGACCTGCATAAGGTATTTGATACATAACACCCTTGGCCTTCATCCTAGGTTTATTATATACATATTCACAACCCCCACCCCAGTTTTTGTTTGGTGTTCATAGCTATGGTGGTCCCCAATGCTGCTATTCTCTCACTTAAAGAAGCATCTTTGCTTATAAATCTACCAAATGCAGCCTCTTCTAATTTTTTGTCTGCAACATGTCTCTTGTCAAGATCAGAATGTGTGTTGTATGCTATGTCATGGTCTTTGCAAGCAGCATCTAGGGGATTAACACCAGGATCACCTCTGTATAATCTATGGTCCAATTTTGTACCGGGACCACAATACTGATAGCCTGGAATATGTAGTTCAAATGGCAGCTTGTTTATAATGTCATTAACCAACCCCCGACCCTCAGAAATATTCCAAAATTTAGGTGGTAGAGTATTAATAATTTTTATAAGATATCCAATCCCCTTAGTGTCATTCACTATAAAATTAGACAATTTTGTGCTTATCATGTCCATAATTCCAACCTTTTCATTGTAAAAATTGTGGTTGCCAGCATTTTCCTCCCCAGCTATCACCAATAACCTATCTACAAGTTTCCTGACATCATCAACCCAGACAAATTCTTTAGGCAGGGTGTTGTATTGTTTGATTCCACTGCCAGTCTTGATCTGTGACCATATGGGCTTGATTAAGTTGTTATATTTTGCTCCACTGCTAGACTTGACTCTTTTTTGTGTGGGATCATTGTTGTGGTATAGAGCATCTGATTTTATTAATATTTCCTTGTAATGCTCATAATCTTGATCTGTATAGTTGCCAGGTCTCTTCCTAGTCATCAGTTCCCACAATCCAGGTGTGCCGGGATATTTAACAAAACCACCTTTTTCTCCAAGATGAGATTCTGAATATACAATTATATCATCTCCCATAAATGTTACTCTGAAATTGCCAATTCTATGTATGATGCTACCATAACGCTCTGTGTCAGCATATAAGCCAAAGACCTCATCTTTGTTGTCTTTAGGTGTGCTTAAATATTTTTGAGCAAGAAGACCCAATTCAATAGGATCCTGAGTAGCTTCAATTCTTCGAGGAGCAAGAGGACTAGGTGTATGAATACTGGAAAGTGGGGTGATTGGATAATCTAATATGTTCCTTGCAGCTACAGGTACAAGCTCTGTGATCAAATTTTGATTTTGCTCTGTAACAGTTTTGATATTTTTACCTAATTCACTAATAGCATCAATAATAGGCTGTTCTGTTTGTTTGTGTTGTTCATAAATTCCTCGGTTCTCTGATTTCCATCCCTTAAATCTTTTTACAAGATAATCTCTTAATTTAAGATCATCAATAATTGGCCTTTTCATGGTTATTTATATATGTTTCAATGTCTAGAAAACTGTTAATTTTATTTCTATATTTACCGCTATTGGGTTTTCTTGTCATATTAATTGTGACAAACCCATAACTGTCCTGGTTCCAGCACCTACTGCAAAACTTGGAAAAATCATTGTAGCTCAAGTCCCCACCTACATATTCATCATGTATGTGTTTGAGGTTGGTATGATCTTGATGAAACACACATATAAAATTGCTGTTGTCTCGGATCAGCTGCTTCGGTATTTTAGAAAAAGTCTGTGCCAGGTAGAAGCAATCAATGTTTTTGTGTCGGCCCTGTGTAAAGAAATTTCTAACCTTGTTTTGATTATCCAGTATAATGTCATCAAACACAACAACAGAATTATCGAGACATTCATGAAGTGGCTTAACATCTGATTCAAAAGTGGCAATATCCAATCCATCATATAGCTTCATCAGCTGCTGATATTTTAATTGTTCCAAGCTCTTACAGAAGACATACAAGTGCCTGTTTTTCCAGTCTAACCAGTTGGGTGCCAATAAAAAATTATCAATCATTAGTGTAGTTTTACCACAAGCTGATGGCCCAACAATAAGACATCTAATATTATCAGGCAGCAACTTGCCATTTCTCTTAATCTGCTGTTCAGGTTCTGGCAGCCTCTTTATAACATCCCAGGTGCTCATATTATCACTTTGTCTGCATCGATCCAGCTGTGTTCTGGAAGTCCTAGCCATTTGACAAATAACTTGTTGCCTTTTCTGCGGATGATTTTTTTTATGAGATATGTGTCAGGCTTTTTAGTTTTGTTGAGTTCTTCTTCATAGAACCGGCCTTTGAGAATTTCTCCTCGGTGGTCTTTTATTATATATGTGTTAAGGGTCCCAGGTTTAACTTGAACCACTGTAAATAATTCAGTGCTCCAGTTTCTTGTAAAGCCTCTTTTGAATAAGTGCTTATATTTGCTGATTCTTACTTGATCACCCACCTTGTATTTGGCTTTTCTTGTTGTTGGCTGGTATCTAGGATAATAAACAGTCCTGATCAATTTCTGCTCATCAGATGAAGTTACTTCAGAGGGTTTCATGTTGATTGTGGAATGGACCGAGTTGTTATATTTATGTAGAAGTTCTGGAAGAATATTAAGCCATTTACCTTGAAGTGTAAATTGTTTATACATAAGATTTTTTAGGGTTTTGTTGAATCTCTCTACAATTGAGGCCTTGAGATCACTGTAACTCGAATAATGTTGTATTGACTGGCTTTTAATAAATTGTTGGAACACAGAATTATAAAATTCTTTGCCATTATCTGTTTCCAAATAGCGCGGTGATCTTCCACTCTGATTGATGATTGTCCTGATGGCTTCTGTAACACATTTTCCAGTCTTGGATTTGAGTGGCACAGCCCAGGCAAATTTTGAAAATGTGTCTATTACAGTAAGTAGATACTTGTAGCCCTTGTTGATTTTGTCTAAGTTTTTCAGCTGTCCACTTGCCATCTCAATCAAGTCGCTCTGCCATAAATCATCTATGCCTTTTGTAACTACTGGCAGTCTCTTATAATTATGTCTGGCTTGTCTGTGTAATTCATCAACAATAATTTGTCTAGACATAATATGTAAACAGGAATATTGCAACTATGGGGTGTTCAGCAGCTGATACTACAGGATTTTCTAAATATAGTTTGTCTCCTATTTGTATATGAAATTCCAGAGAGCCATCATCTTCAGCATAAGATGTTTCTAATGTATTGGGATCTGTAAAATCCTCTAACTCTACACTGGTGATTTTTGGTTTGTTGTCAGCATTTGTTATTGATAAGGTGGGGTAGTGGTGTTCCTGTGGTTGTAGCCAATATTTGATCTTGATTGGTCTCAGTGTGCCCCCAACAAAAAACTGGTAATAAAATTGTGCAGGGGACAGCATATATATTTTGCCACCTGGTGTAAATGGTGAATCATATTCTTTGTTGGGGATGCTGTACAATTCAAGAATTACTGTATGTTCAGGATTCTCGATTATGCCTGTTATTTCTTTTTCTGCTGTAAGCAATCTGCTTGTTACAGATTCAAGGTGCTCATTGATGGTCCTAACAACATCATCATGGCCTGGCTTGATTTTTATGTCCACAACAAGTTTCTTGTATTGTTGCACAATCAATCTCTTGAAGCTGGGTGGCAAAAACAGACAGAGCATTTGCTTGATTGGATTCCATGGTCCCTAGCTGTTGCTTGATATTAGCTACAATTTGTTGCAAATTTTCAATAACTGCCAATTTTGAATTTTGAGCAGTAAGATCATGGACCTGTCTTCTGATATCCTCAAACAGGGCATGCAGTTCATTAATATGTTGATTAGTTGGTAGAGTGGCCACTGTCTGAGTAAGTTGTTTGATCTCTGTCTGGATATTCTTGATATCTTTTGATTTCAATATGCGATTCACTGCTCTCTTAATATTTTTAAGTTCCTGTGATGTAGGCAGATTTGTTACAGTATTTTGCAAACATTCAAGTGCCAATTTCACATTATTTAATTCAGAAGCATCAGCCACATTTTGCATAGCATTTTGGAGCAGGGCTATATCTGCCTGAGTGGGTGTTGATTGTTGTAAAATTTCAAGTTTTGTTTGGATATCATCGATCAAGTGATGAAAATGAGATAGCTCAGATTCAGTGTTGAGGTTTTCAAGATTTGTGATCTGTTGCTGGACACTGACAAGTGTGTCTACAATACCAGGCAGGCGGGATTCTAGAGATTCTTGTACATTTGTCAAATCACTTTGCACTGCTGCTATTGTACCCTCAAGATGGGTTATGGTACTTTGAATTTTTCCAAAATCTTCATATGTTTCAAGTTGCAGCTTAATGTTGGCAACACTCCGAGTTATTGCACTCAAAGCATCAGAAGATGGCAAGTTGTTCATAAAATTTTCAAGTGTCTCAATTTTTTCTTTAACCTCGGCTATGGCATTGTTCAAGGGGTCCAGATTAGGTATCTGGAGTGATTGAATCTGTTCCTTTAGAGTGGAAATCACTAGATCAAAATCTTCTTGTGATTTTATGCTTTTGACAATTGTTTGGAGCTGTGTCTGGACATTATTTATCTGCTCTTCTAATTGCTGTTTCAATTTGCTCAGAGTTGGTGGCCTGGGTCTTAAATTTGGCTTGAAGAGCTGCTACAGCTTCTTCTAAACTTTGAAAATTATCCAATGTGGCCAAATCAGTATATTTCTGAAGCAATAATTTGAGTTCTGAGTCAATTTTAAGAAGAGGGTCCATGCATTGTGTTTGTAAATTTGTAATTTCTAGTTGAAGACTGGCATTGAGTGTGGTTTGTAAAGCTTGTAAATCACTTCTTAATTTCTTGACTCTGACATCAAGCATCAGAATCTCATCACTGTGATCTTCATGCCTTGTATGGCCAAATATATCATTAGGCATTTTGTTTTAGTGGTTATTTATTATTGAATATCTGATTCTTAATTCTATAAAAAAGGTATAAGCTTGTCATATGATCCCGGGACCTCAATATATAAGCAGTCACCAGCAGAAACAGTATATACAGTACCAGAAATCATGTTTGAGTGCTTAATTCTAAAAATATTTCTCCCTACTGAAATCTTGACATTACCCTCAGGGGTTGTAATAAATTGCAATTGACCACCTACAGGTAATTGGTAATGATTTAAATTATTGTTAAATATGTACAATGTTTTACCTGTTTCATCAACAACATCTGTAAGTATGCTGTTCAGATGAATAATTAACAAAGCACTTAGTTTAGATATCATATCAGAAGAGGGTTGTGGTGTTGGCAGGTCCATAATAGCCTGTTTTTTGAACCCAAATAAGTTCATAGGCATGTTTATTTATTTCAAATCATGCTCTGTAATTGGGCATTGATTACCACTTTTCAAATCACAATGACCCCATGGTAGAGTATGTATGCCACATGATAAAATGCATCTCTTGTCATCATGTGGGTCCAGAGCCACTTTTCTTACAATATTTGTAGTCAACAAGTGATCCACACTCTGAATTCTGGATTCTGATGTTCTGATTGTGCTACATGATTTGAGGCAATTTTTGTAATCTTCAAATTCAAGCTCTTTGTCTACAGTCACTCTGCCAATGCCCTTGGCCTTTTTGGCAACAGCGCTACTACATGTTTCAAAACTGTAAATCTTGGCCCTTAACCCAGCAAATGCCACAATAACATCACCAAGTGTCTCATCTTTTAACTTGCCAGGCACCTTTTTGTTGTGGTGTTTAATTTTTGAATGTTCAGTGGTATCAAAATATTTAAACAATTCAGGCTGTGCTATATCTTGATAAACATCTTCTGTTTGAATATCAAGAACAAAACTATCTGTGTCCATGTACATCAGTTTTACACGATCCTTATAAAAAGGCTTCAACACATTATAAAACAATTTTAACATGTGTAATTTGGCCAATTCCAATATCACAGCCCCTACATAAATAGGCTTATTAAACTTAATCTTTGTTTTTTTCATGTTGAAAAGTGCCATATTTTCATCATAAATTCTTCTGTAATTGAAGTTGGGCTTTGCTATCAATTTTTTGCTCCGGCTGGGGTCAGTAATTAATTTAACATCAGTATATTTTCTGACATTTTCTATTGTTTTGCCATACACAGAATTGACCATCAATTTAAACAAGGTCTTATCAAATTGACTCATTGCAGATGTTCGAAGCTCTGTGTTTGTACCAATATATGGTTTCAACCATCTTGAGTGCCTGAACCTCAAAACTTTTCCAACTTTGGTCACTTGAACACCATGATTCATCAGGAACTGGAGGTTTTTGTAATATATGACATAATCCTGTTTCGGCTCTAGAGTCATCATCAATTTCTTCTGTTTAGAGCCAGGTGAACATTTAACCTCGGGAATTGGGGGCAGATCAGAAAATGTGTTGTGTAAATCATCAGGAATTGTCAGATCAACCTCTAAGAACAGGCCATAGTTACTGTCATCAAAATCCTGAAGATCTTCAATATTAAAATCTTCAACCCACTCAAGCCCTGCATATGGCAATTTATCCATCATAGCATAACCATAGAGGCTGTTGGCATCTACATACAGTATATAATTTGATGGCAGTGCTGGATCATAATCAGGAATATATTTGTTATTTGCTCTGGCATATCTCTGAGAACATTGCACCATGCCTCCTCTTATACATTGTTCCATAAACAGATACATATCTTGATCCTGGATCAGATCCAATTGCATTTTAGTGTTTAAAAACATTGCAGACCATGCTAGGCCCGGAGCACTGTAAAAATACATTGGATCCAGCTTATAATTTTGCATGGAGGATTTTCTAAATGCCTGAAGTATATCAGTTAAGAGAGTGACATCAAGTTCTAAATAAGCCTTGTGATAATCACCAAATGTCTGGCATTTTAAATTGTTCCACATCAACTGGGCATGGTGATAATCATCATCAGTAATTTCAGATGCTCTGATTTTGCTGTAAAACTCTTGTTGTGGTGGCAGAGAACACTCATCAAATTTAGAAAAATCTGTAACATAATCTAATGGATATACACCCTTCCGCTTAATTAATTTCAGGTCCTGATTTGGAAACAAAGCACATGTGATTTTGAATTGATCATCAGATAATTGAGTGGCCAGTGTAGCCAGGCTAGCCGATAAAATTCTGTATGAATCAAGAAATCTTAAGTGAATAGGAACACCATCAACTTTAATTATTTTGCTAATGGCAATATATTTCTCATTATTTTCAGCTAAAATATTTAAATTCTGCTTGTCAAACCCCTCGTACCTGATCAAATGATGAAAATCATAATTGGATGCACCATGGCAAAATATAGGGACAAATTTTGGTCTCTGGATCTTAATATTACAGCTATTACACAGGGCCATTAAGAATTTACCATCTGTATGAGAATGGTGATGAACCTTGATATTTGTATCTGAAAATTCAGAATCACATACCGGGCATTTTTCTGCATTGTTGAAATCTTCAATCTGTTTCTCTGTTAAAGGCAACATAGGTTTTGATTTTAATAAGACATTAGATGCTATGTCATGGCACTCATTTTCTATTCTATCTGCAAATTTTTTGATGGCATCTGCTCCCATGTATAAATTTTCTTTACTAACAACACCATCCTGTACAACAACATAATAAAAACTAGAAGGTTCATGTAACTGGTATGATGTACTTGAAGATTCATCAGGATCTGGGCTACAGAATGCAAGAGGTTCGAGATTTGATTCAAAATCACAGACTATATATGCTGGGTGTTCCAACAAGGCTTCAAATTTTTTGAATTTGGCATTTTCACTTGGATTAGGCATCACCATATGAACAGGTTTATGGTTGCCACAGTATTTCAGATGCTCAATTAACTTGTTTTTAGCAATTTCTGCATTTTTTTCACGAACCCCATTTACCATTTTTTGACCATCAAATACAATTAAACATCTTCGGCACAACTTAAATGTTCTATTAAATTTGTCTAGTTGTGTTCTGACTAAAGCTTCAAGATTTTGTATCAGAGTATAATGGTGTGTATCATCCCCTTCAATTAAGAGCAGATCAATCGGAACAGCAGAATCATCATCAAATGTACTGATTCTGAGAGGTGCTATCAAGCAATTGCCACGGCCAGTAGAACAAATAAATACATTAATAGATAATTGTTTGCTATTGATATCCCGGGCCTTTTTTTCAAATTTATCAATATTCTGAACAGATATTGGATATTCTAAACCCTCCATTGCCTCATCAAAATCATTTTCATGTTGTTTATAAAAAGTTATTCTCTGAGGATCTTTTGAAATTGGATACAAAGCAGCTAAAATACACCACAGAAAACATTTCTCATCATTATTTTTTATATTAACCACGGCTTTTTTGTTTTTAATATTGGCAGGTAATGGCAAATATGTAGATCCTTGTAATGGGCTGAATTCAGAAATATTAACATAGAGCTTGTGTGAAGATCCGCATAGGCTCCATCCTGACTCTTTAGCCGCAAATTCAGAGTGTTTAATATTCAATTGATCTATCAAACTGCTTATTATTTTGTCTGAATTTGCATTTGAATATATAGGTACAGTTTCTGTTATGTGGGGCTGTGTAAATTTTGTGCCATTTGGCTTCTTATATTGTGTAAACAATTTGAGGGACAGCTTATAAGAGCCATTTTGTGCATTTAGAATTGCCTGCACATCAGGATTTATACTGTTCAAAAAATTCTAAATGTCACATCTTGGCTCTGATACAAACCGGTAATCTCTTAATTGGCCATTAAAACTGCTATGGATAGGTGGTGCATAGCGTGGCTGCTTTGCTGCTCTAGCATTAACAGGTGCTTCATGCTTCCTTTTCAGACCAGATGTAGATGGTTGTGGGGCAATGTTGATGACTGTTCATAACAAATACACTTATGCCATTTGTAATAAGCCTTGCTTAATATTTTATGGCATCTTGGACACATTTTTGTAGCCTTTCTGCATTTCTTAGGGTCACAAATATGGCGATGCCTAGACCAATTACAACTAGATATATTTTTTTTGCATTGATTGCAATATTTTTGATTTGGCATTTTTTTTGTTTATTTATATAAAATTTCCTGGTCCAAAAAAACAGAACTATGGACAATATGCCAAAACAATTATAACACCAGTTAGTGGCTGAGCTGGTGCTTTTATACCCAAACAACAGCAATAACTAGGCTCTGGTGATCCCCAATATAAAATAGTTTTGCTCTTTTATGCTGTTGTACAACACACTTTACCAGGTTTCAAACCTCAGCTGTATATCAGCTAGCAGTGAATATTCTCAAAATCTCACGTGTGGAGATATTATTTTGCCACGTGTATTTCAATCTTACATATTTTATCAGGACTCAAACCCAGAGCTCTTGTTTACAAGGCAACAATATTAACACTTTGCCATCAGAGGAGACCTCACATTTTATCAGGACTCAAACCCAGAGCTCTTGTTTACAAGGCAACAATATTAACACTTTGCCATCAGAGGAGACCTCACATTTTACCAGGACTCAAACCCAGAGCTTTTGTTTACAAGGCAACAATATTAACACTTTGCCATCAGGGGAGGCCTCAAACACAGAAGTCTCTTGATTACAAAGCATATAAGCCATGGGACTATGTCCACATGCAATACACATTGAATATCAGAACCCAGGAGTTATGAGCTCTATATCAGCTAAATACAATTCAAAGTTGGACTTTGAACTGTGCAATGAATATTCTGTAAGTCTCACTCGGGTATATATTATCAGAACAAGGCAAAACCTGAATCCAATTCATGCATATATGATAACATGCAAGAGTGAAGTTTTATGCTCTTCCAGTAAATTGGAGTTAATAGCATGATGGCATGGCAATTTTCCCTGAAAGGGCTCAGTGTAGATTTTATCTCATGCATGCAAGCATATAAAATCTCCCAGGCGTGTATAATTTATTGCTGGCCGGGACATGAAACTGATCAAAGATTAGAAAAAACATGAAACCAATTTGCTTGCCTGCCCTTGTCCTATTGTATTGATCTGTAAGTTGTAGAGGATGAGAATATAAGCATTTTTGACCTAGTTTTAAGTGTAGTCAAAACAATATCAAGGGGGGCATATTTTTGACAAGTTTATGGACAACAAACTGAGAAATTCAGCTTTTGCACACATGGGCAAATCTGTCTGAGGGGAGTTCTTCTTTTCTACACTAGAATTCAAAATTCTTTAGATTTAAATATGTACACACATGGCCGATTGGGCTATATGCCCCCTCTTGACATAGTTTTAAGTGTGGGCAAATCTGTCTATTGAGGGTTCTTCTTTTCTACACTAGGATTCAAGATTCTTGGGATTGAGAGCATATCACACTTGAAGAAATGGGGCTTATAGGCATCTTGGCATAGTTTTAAGTGTTGGCAAATTGGGCTGTTTAATCATATGAGCTCTTCTTTTCTACGCTATAAGTGCGCCAGTTATAGCATCAATTACACTACTTACATGTGATTGTTATTTGGGAAAAACTTTCTTTTCAACGAACCACTTATTTGTTAGCTATCAGAAAACGCTGAAATAAGTTCCATACAATGAGTAGTTTTTTCTCAATTCATCTTTTTATGTGGAAAATTGTCATTTTTTAAAAAAAAACAATTGAAATTCGATTATCTCGAAAACTACTAATTTTCGGACGGGGTATCATATGGTCAAATTTATTGCAAATTGTCTCTACTTTAACCCCTTTCAGGGAATACATCTAATTACCAGTCACCCTGTATATTAAGAGATTTTTTAACATAGAGATGATACTGAAACAAGAAAATTCTCAAATTTCGGAACTAGACTGAAATAAATCACTGCAAAATCAAAGCGAGGCGATACTTCATGTTCGAGACGATCTCGTTCGAAACTCTGGTATCATATTTGAAGAAATTGGTAAAAAAAAATTTAATTACTGTGTGTCTTATCCAGACATACCAATCGTATAATTTATTGACATCTTTTTTTTGTCAAAATGTCGTGTATTTTGTTTCCTGTAATTGCAAAGTTAATGCATTAGTAACAATTGCGAGCCTGTGCTGCCCGGTTAAATCTATTTAGGATATAATTCCGTATTTCGACGTTTCACAGCATCGAAAGAAGATATTTATTTATTTATTTATTTATTTAATAGAAGATTCCAAATACAGCGTTAGCCATTTTACATTGGAACGTTTTTATAGAACATAAGGACAAAAAAATAGTAACATAATACATCAAAAATAATAACATAAAAAAATTTACAAGTGGTTAAGAGACTTACATATTTTTTGCTAACTCTCTTCTAAAACTGTCCAGATTTTCAAAAATGTCTATTTGGCTTCCTAGATTATTATATTCACTGGGCAGTCTATGGAACAGAGAGCGCTGGATGAGGCACAATCTCGGCTTCTGAGAGGCAAAAAGTTGAGTGCTTCTTGTTGAGCGGGCAGACACACGAAAGTGAATTTCCTGAAGAAGGCGGTCACTTCTGATGTTGTCATTCACTATTTTATGTAGAAATATGTGGTCAGCTTGTCTATGTCTCTCTTGTGGAGTTTGGATATTTAACATTTGCAGGAGGATGGACTTTTGCAAGTGTTTTGTGGACGGAATTCGGTGTCGAACAATGGCCAGGAAGAAATTTAGGACGGAATTAAGTCTATCTGAATTTGAGGGGCATGCCATAGACCAGATCGGAGAACAGTATTCAATTTTAGGTGACACAAAAGATTTGTAAAAGGTGCCGAGGGCAGTCAAGTTGTTTATTTCCGTGAAACGATAAAGAAGACCCAGCATACGCATTGAACCCCTTGTGACTGTAGAGATGTGCTCAGAAAAGGAAAGTTTCTCGTCAAATATGACGCCCAGGTCCTTTGTGCGGCAACTCTTTGAACACAATTATTTCTTATGAAATATTTAGTATTAAATGTGTTATTCTTTAAGGAGAAGGTCATCATGGTACATTTTTGAGGGTTGAGTTTTAAGTTCCATAATTCACACCACTTTATTAGAGAATCTAAATTCTTTTGCAGAAGTATCATGTCACTGAAATTGGAGATTTTACTATATATTTTGCAATAGTCAGCGAACAAGAGAAGGTTCTTGCATGACTCGGAAAGATATTCTGGAAGATCATCAAGGTACAGGATGAAGAGAAGAGGTCCAAGAACACTGCCTTGAGGTACACCAGAAGATACAGCTTGATAAGAAGAAGACATTCCGGAAAGAACAACTTTTTGTTGTCTGTTTTGGAGGTAGTGCTTGAGCAGATAGAGAAAGTTTCCATGAATATTGAAACGGTGGGATAATTTATGAAGCAGGAAATTGTGGTTTATAGAGTCAAAAGCTTTCGAAAAATCCAGATATATATTACATCCAGTTGAGAGTTTTCAGATATAGAGTTGATAGCGTCAGATAATAAAATGCTTAAGTTGGTTAAGCAGGAGCTGCCTGGTAAGAAGCCGTGCTGTGCTGTATTTATATATGGAGAGGTAAATTTGTAGAGTCGGTCCTTTATTATCTTTTCACAGGCGATAGAAAGAGGTGAAAGAAGGGAAATAGTCCTATAAGAACAGCACACTTGTCTCCAGATTTATCGGGTGGGCTGAAAAGTTCGTAGGCTGACTCATAGATGGCGTTACTAGAATTAAATCCATGTGATTTTTACTTAGTACTAACCTTCAAAAGATACGTGTATAAATTTCACAGCTGCCGGATAATTAGTTCGTGAGATATAGTATTGTGAGTGAAGCAGCTTTCGTTATTGTGAAAAAATGGATAAAAAAGAATTTCGTGTGTTAATAAAGCATTGCTTTTTGGCGAAAAAAAATACTGTTGAAGCCAAGGCTTGGCTTCATAAACATTATTCGGACTCTGCACCAGGAAAATCAACCGTTGAGAAGTGGTTTGCTAAATTTAAACGAGGCGAAATGAGCATCGAAGACGATGCACGCAGTGGACGCCCCAAAGAGGCTGTTACCGACGAAAACATCAAAAAAGTCCACAAAATAATTTTTAATGATCGTAAAGTGAAGTTGAGCGAGATAGCTGAGACTTTAAAAATATCAAAGGAACGTGTTGGACATATTGTGCATGAATATTTGAACATGCGAAAGCTGTGTGCAAAATGGGTGCCGTGCGTGCTCACAATCGATCAAACGCATCAACGTTTTGATGATTCGGAGCAATGTTTAGCGATATTCAACCGTAATAAACACGAATTTTTCCGTCGATATATTACAATGGATGAAACATGGCTCCATAACTACACTCCAGAGTCCAATCGACAGTCAGCCGAGTGGACTGCACGTGATGAACCGAATCCAAAACGTGGGAAGACGCAACAGTCGGCTGGCAAGGTTATGGCATCAGTATTCTGGGATGCGCATGGTATTATATTCATCGATTACCTCAAAAAGGGCCAGACCATCAACAGCGATTATTACATAGCGTTGTTGGAGCGTTTAAAGGATGAAATCACGAAAAAACGGCCCCATTTGAAGAAGAAAAAAGTGCTGTTTCATCAAGACAATGCACTGTGTCACAAATCAATGAAAACGATGGCAAAATTATATGAATTAGACTACGCATTGCTTCCCCATCCACCATATTCTCCAGATCTGGCCCCCAGTGACTTTCTCCTGTTTGCAGACCTTAAAAGAATGCTCGCTGGAAAGAAATTTAGCACTGATGAAGAGGTAATCGCCGAAACTGAGGCCTATTTTGAGGCTAAAGAGAAATCGTACTATAAAAATGGCATCGAAAAATTGTATGACCGCTATAATCGTTGTATCGCCCTCGAAGGCAACTATATTGAAAAATAAAATCGAATTTTGTCAAAAAAATATTTTTTACTATGTTAGCCTACGAACTTTTCAGCCCAACTGTTATATAATGGTACTACGTTAGCATTTTTCCATGAATCTGGAAATGTACCCTCGTTGAAGCATGTGTTTAATAAAATAGAGAAGGGAATAGCGAGAGAGGAAGCAGCGTTTTTTTAGGAAAATAGAAGGGATTTCATCAGGACCATTGGCGCGATTTTGAGGCATTGAAGATAGGATGTGTTGCACTTCTTCTGGAGACGTGGAGAGAGACGTTAGAGAGTGACAGCAAACTGGACGGAGGTTGGGAAGGGATGTATTTATGGAGAAAAAATAGTTAAAAAGATTAGCTTTGTCAGGGCCCTCTGCGCATACTGAGTCATGTTTTTTTTTTTTTCAAAGGTATTCGGGAATTTTGCCTCCTTGAGTTGATTAGTGACCAAAAACGTTTGGGATTAGATTTGATATTGTTTGTGATGGCACCGATGTATTCCCTGTATTTGGTCTTCTGCAATTGTTTAGAGTGACGTCGTAAGTCGGTGAAAGTTTTCCGTGTGTATTCATTAGGAAAATGTGTAAAGCAGAAAAACGCTATTAAGAAAAGTTTTGCTTTAATGACATATACGTTGTGAAACTTTGAGTAGTGACACAATGTACATGTTGTTTATACTAAACATTTCGTAGGTCAGGACGAGATATCTGGTAGATATTGGTAGAGTTTTGATTGAATTCACAAGGTCTTTGAGCGAAATGGGAATGTTTTATTGAGTGATTTGGTTTATTTACTTCGTTTTTCTGCCACTTCTGGCTAATCGTGAAAATGAGGATGAGTGATGATATGATGAAATTGATGAAGGAACACTCACAAATAACACCCATTGCCAGGCCGGGATTCGAACCGGGGACCTCTAGTGTCGTAGAACGCTATGCTAATCACTCTGCCATGGAGGCCGGCGAGGTGGGAGTGTGTTTGGAAATTTATTTGTAGATGCGAAAATCTTTAACTGTGACGCGCACATGCTTTTGCGTACATTAAAGTTCATCTTTTCATGTAAACGAGGAATTGACAAGTCACCTTAAAACACGCATGTATATGCATTTAATACTACTAAATACGAAAAGAAACCTTGGTCGGCTCTTCATATTGTACACCGAAGATTGAAAATAAAAATGAAACAACTTTTGAGCGTTTGGCTTTCCTTGCTTGCTGCGAGATCTGAAGGATTTCGGTTTTGTATATGTAATGATAGTACTTTCAGTGCTTGAAGTCATTAGGTACAAATAATTATGTTACAAAAAATGCTTTGTCAATTTTTAATTATAAAAACGTTCCTGCTCCACTGGATGAGACAGACAGTTTTCATGCAGGAGACAAGCCGACGCTCTGACAAGTCTCATCTCTATAACATCCCTACTCACGACCGGATCAAGAAAGTGTGGGGCGTTACCCCCACACCCCCTATACGCCTTCATGGCGTGGTGCTATGCACAGGGGAACACTTTACCTTTTTTTTACTCGCCGTACAACTCCGGAAAACTATCACTGCAACTAATATTTTGTTGTTGAGGAGCCATTTCGACGCTACGAACATAAAAAGAGTAGTATGTTATCCTGCATGTATGCAACCACGTGATACAGACTCATGAATGCCACTGACAATTTTTTCCGTCGAACAAAAAAAAAAGCGATTAAGTCAATGCCATACCAGCACAGATGCCGACAGGATGAAATCTTAACTTGTGTATGGATGTTTGTGAGTTATTTCGTCAATTTATTCTAATCATGATTCATCATAATCGTCGTCATTAGCTACAAGTGGGAGGAAAGTGGAAAATTTAAATAATCTTCTTCACTTTGGCTTACATAATTTGCCAATAGATGGCAAAGCAAGCTTACGTTTCTATCTTCGACAAAAAATAACGACAACTTTGAAAATGTTCATTCTTTTACACACGACTGTTGCAGATAATAGGATAATAACAGAATCAAGGAAGAAAATTTAGATCGTTTTTATTTTGATAAGAGGAAAGCGTAACTTCAATCCAACTATTGCTCATTATCATTTTCTTCAAGACTACATGAAAAGGGTTCTTGTGAAACGTTTAGAACATGAATGTTTCGGCATTGGCGCGCCGAGATTCTGAGTTCCAGTTCACTCATTCAAGTAAAATTGGCGAACACGTTTCAATTTGACGGACAAAGAACAGTCTTCCTTATGTTGCGAGCGTTACATGTGCCCCAACTCGATGCTTGTTGAACTGAAATTCTTGTAACAATTTTGGAATACTTTAGGGTGCTGACTAAACTGATCAAAATAGATGCGTTTCAAAATGGCGCACTTAGTTTAATTACAGCTCCTTGAATAACGTAGTGTGGAAAACGGCACTGTTCTGGCATCTCTGGCTGATTCCACTCGAATATGATACCGCTAGAGGCGCTGGTGTCGGTACGCGTGCATGGCATTCGTCTGCTTATAATGGAAGTAAATGGAGTTTTCGCTGCAACGTCTGATTCTTTTACATGAAGCATTTCTATGAATGTGATAATTGCTATGATATTTGGTACAGTGGTCGCGAAGATATTAACGAACATCTAGACAGTCGACCACGTCCTGTTATCGTCATACTTTCGTTAATAATACGGGAGAAAAAATACGCGTGGAATGCTCTTGGCAATTAAACTTTTGTGTATGAATTAGGTTCATTATTATTATCATCATCATCATCATTTCTTTTAAAGATATACACACTGAAGCATTTGTATTTTTGATATTTACTGTTTTCTTCCGCTTTAAACTAATCGCGGCGATGATGATGATGATAGCATGAAACGACAAGGGGAACCCCACAAAACTTTCTTAGTGTCATCGACATGAGTGTAAGGAAATTTTCAAACCAATGGGACAAGCGACACGGGGTGTTCACACTGTCACACTAGTGACACACACTTCCAGACTGTAAAATAGCATTCATTGCACATGAGGGTCCGAACAGCAAACGACACGTTCATATGGCGTATCCGCGTGCTACTTGTTTCCATCAATTCACGTACCGCCTTTCAAGACAAACAAATCTACAAGTACATAATATATTCCAAACACTAACAAAGCCGCATTACTTTCATAAGAAAATTAGCACCGACATTGATCGCACTGCCATCTATGTTTTCATCCGTCTCGGGAACTAGTTTCTTGGGTCGTTTTCCACACTACATTATTTAAGGCGCTGTAGTTTAATTTAACTTCGGGCCTGTCTCAATTAAGCCCCCCCCCCCCCTCTGAAAAATGTTTACTTTCAGTCGTCAATTGTAAATAATTTCCTTAAAGAGATACAAGTAATACGAAATTGTAGTTGCAGTAATTCCATTTTTTTGTAAAATGTATATTACAATTGTTTCTTTAATATTTCGGATATTTTGCGTAACTTTTACGACTCTTGTGGTAATAGCGACGATGAGGATGAATTGATGACATGAATGATGTTATAAGTGCATGTGTCGGTATGTATCCTTTATGTTAAAATTATCATGAAGGAATGGAATAAATTTAATTGATGGGATGTCATCGTGGCGGCACCAAAAAGAATTAGAAGTAAATGAGGTAGTCACATGTAATATACTTACTGCTAAATATCATACACCATCACACGTCCTCCCTTACCAAACTCTTGTACCGTCACTTATACACTTATACGTCATTAGTGTCTGTTTACACCCCACGAAAATAATAAAAAAACGAATCGAACTCTATACCCTGTCCCAGGAATCTGTGGAGCAATCCAAGGAAAACAAGTCCCTGCTCAAGAATTGGCTCGAAAGTCCTCGACCAAATGAACGTTCGAGAGGGAAAGGGATTGCATGGAGGGGGCAACGCGACTGCAGCTATTAGACGTTTGCAACAGTTAGTACTGTTTTGCTCCGCAAGCTCCCCTTTTCTACTGTTATGCGCGGCGTTGCTTCACAGACTCTTTGGAAGTTGTATAGGTTTCTTATATAGGCTATTAGGGTTTGAGTTTGCGTACCAAAGGTTTTAATAAGTCTATTTGAAATACGAATTTATAAAAATTTGGTTTACATACGGGCTGGTAGGCCACTTAGACCATGTAACTCAGCATATATAAGTGGTTAAATAAGAAGGGGCTGTTGTACATCTACAGGAGCTTTCAGAACAAAATGACAGCCGACACAAAACACAGAGGTTTCACACCGACATGACAAGCGACACTGGACCCATGCCGTGTGTAAATAATGCGCTACCAGCAGACCGAGTCAACAACAGCCCAGTCTGAGAAACACGCGCAGCTTGTTGTAACGGAAGAGTTACATGGAATCATTTTTGAAAATTTGGTTTCCAAGTGCCACTTGTCCCTTGTCTCTTCGGACTGAAAGCTGCTTAAAACTCAGAGTAACTATTGTTTGATTGATTTGCTATATCTTACTTCGGCACTTTTGGTTAATTTGCGAAGATGGGGATGAGTGATATGATGAAATTAATGAATGGACACTCACAACAAACAACACCCATGCCGGGTTTCTAACCCGGGACCCCTGGCGTCGTAGCGTGTTGTGCTAACAACTCCGCCCCTTCCTATTTGAGTCCAAAATTAAAAATGATATCCTTAAATAATGTTCCACTCCGTGATCGTGGTGTCTAAGACGTTTGGGCTTCGGCGTAGGTTCGAGTCTCCTGGCGAGCCTCCCCGATGGCGCAGTGGTAGCGTCTTTGCCTTGTAATCAAGGGGTCCCGGTTCGATACCCGGCGAAGGCACATAATGGTTCGGATCCCACTTTAAACTGTAGGTCCAGTCCCGATTAGGCTTACTGTGCAGAAAGTGGACTTAAAACCAGGATTCTTAAAGGTTCAGGAACTCATAAATTTGTAAGACCGAAACCTTTTTTTGGCGCAATTTAAATTAGGTACGAGTTGCGTATTGTTTCATTGAAAAAAGATGTCTGTACCGTGTTTTAATTGATCCGGAAAAATAGTTTCTGGACCGTATTGAAATTCAGCAGGAAAAAATGTTCCTGGACCGTATTGAAATTCAGCAGGAAAAAATGTTCCTGGACCGTATTGAAATTCAGCAGGAAAAAAATGTTCCTGGACCGTATTGAAATTCAGCAGGAAAAAATGTTCCTGGACCGTATTGAAATTCAGCAGGAAAAAAATGTTCCTGGACCGTATTGAAATTCAGCAGGAAAAAAATGTTCCTGGACCGTATTGAAATTCAGCAGGAAAAAAGTTTCCTGGAACCGTACTGAAATTCAGCAGGAAAAAAGGTTCCTGGAACCGTACTGAAATTCAGCAGGAAAAAAGGTTCCTGGACCGTACTGAAATTCAGCAGGAAAAAAGATTCCTCGACCGTATTGAAATTCAGCAGGGGAAAAGGTTCCTCGACCGTATTGAAATTCAGCAGGGGAAAAGGTTCCTCGACCGTATTGAAATTCAGCAGGGGAAATGTTTCCTGGACCGTACTGAAATTCAGCAGGAAAAAAGTTTCCTGGCCCGTATTGAAATTCAGCAGGGAAAAAGTTTTCTGGCCCGTATTGAAATTCAGCAGGGAAAAAGTTTCCTGGCCCGTATTGAAATTCAGCAGGAAAAAAGTTTCCTGGCCCGTATTGAAATTCAGCAGGAAAAAAGTTTCCTGGCCCGTATTGAAATTCAGCAGGAAAAAAGTTTCCTGGCCCGTATTGAAATTCAGCAGGGAAAAAGTTTCCTGGCCCGTATTGAAATTCAGCAGGGAAAAAGTTTCCTGGCCCGTATTGAAATTCAGCAGGAAAAAAGTTTCCTGGCGCGTATTGAAATTCAGCAGGAAAAAAGTTTCCTGGCCCGTATTGAAATTCAGCAGGGAAAAAGTTTCCTGGCCCGTATTGAAATTCAGCAGGAAAAAAGTTTCCTGGCCCGTATTGAAATTCAGCAGGAAAAAAGTTTCCTGGCCCGTATTGAAATTCAGCAGGGAAAAAGTTTCCTGGCCCGTATTGAAATTCAGCAGGAAAAAAGTTTCCTGGCCCGTATTGAAATTCAGCAGTGAAAAAGTTTCCTGGCCCGTATTGAAATTCAGCAGGGAAAAAGTTTCCTGGCCCGTATTGAAATTCAGCAGGAAAAAAGTTTCCTGGCCCGTATTGAAATTCAGCAGTGAAAAAGTTTCCTGGCCCGTATTGAAATTCAGCAGGGAAAAAGTTTCCTGGCCCGTATTGAAATTCAGCAGGAAAAAAGTTTCCTGGCCCGTATTGAAATTCAGCAGGAAAAAAGTTTCCTGGCCCGTATTGAAATTCAGCAGGGAAAAAGTTTCCTGGCCCGTATTGAAATTCAGCAGGAAAAAAGTTTCCTGGCCCGTATTGAAATTCAGCAGTGAAAAAGTTTCCTGGCCCGTATTGAAATTCAGCAGGGAAAAAGTTTCCTGGCCCGTATTGAAATTCAGCAGGAAAAAAGTTTCCTGGCCCGTATTGAAATTCAGCAGTGAAAAAGTTTCCTGGCCCGTATTGAAATTCAGCAGGGAAAAAGTTTCCTGGCCCGTATTGAAATTCAGCAGGAAAAAAGGTTCCTGGACCGAATTGAAATACTTTACAGATACAAAGGTTCTCTACATTCGAGAACCCATTTAGGCTTGCTGATTGACTCTCCTGGACCGGAATTGAATTTATTTAATTTTCCTGGACCTTTAACAACCATGCTTAAAACACCAACTCAATCAATCAATCGAGTCTCCTGGGGGAAGCGTAACAACTTTTCTCCTGGGATTTCGGCCTGTGTATGGGACCAACCATCGTGAGGAAATTGGGGAACTACGAATGAGTAGCGTAACTCGGTCACTGAAACCTGCAACTACGACTGGGGATTCGTCGTGCTGACCACACGTCACCCCTCAATTGGTTAAATGATCTCTCACCTCGGCAGTTTGGAGTGAGGCCGACAGTCGGTAGGTAGGCCCTGGCAGTCACGTCACTTGCTGTTGCGCCACAGGTTATTATTATTATTATCCGAAAATAATACCTAAATCTGAAGAGAATAATAAAAAAAAAATATTCAATGACCTTAGAGAGCGTAAGTTAAAAGGAACTATCAGAAACTTATTAATGCTCCACTGGTAGTACCTAACGAACGACATTAATATTATGACGGGTATGGCAACAAACCAGAAGTATATGTTCGAATGTTAGTGTGGTGGAAAACATCAGACCCTCTGATTATGCAAAAGCAAAAGCCATGATGAAAAGAGAAACCTCATTTTATATCACTGTTTAATTTCATTGCATTGGTGGGTGTATGTATGTATGTATGTTTCTGTAACGTTGGCCTGCATGACCCCGTGGTTCAAATGGAAAGGGCCAATCAGAGCTTGCCCTTTATGTGGATATTTTTGGAAGATAGGAAGCCCGCGAGAGGAGAGAATAACAACAGTTTTGGTGGACAATAAAGAACAGGACAGGTGTGGACAAGTGTTGGTAGAGAAAAGTTCATTGGAAGAGTTCGGGCGCGAAAGTTCATTGGAAGTGCTTTACGAGGGTCACTATTTATATTTTGAGCCTAACAATGAAAAAACAGGAATTTGGCATTGAAAACTGCTTTATTGTTTTTTGAAGTATTCTCCTTTATGGTCAATACACTTTTGCATTCGTTCGAACCATTTGTCAAAGCAGTTTTTCCAATCTTCTTGAGACACCTCCATAATATGGTTTTTGAACGCATCAACGGCGTCTTCCGCCGACGAAAATCGTTGTCCACGCAATTTATTCTTGACATTCGGGAACAAGAAGAAGTCATTGGGTGCCAAATCAGGACTGTACGGCGGATGACCCATCAATTCGATTTTTTGACTGTTCAAAAAGTCGGTTGTTAGACGAGTTGTGTGACAGCTGGCATTGTCTTGATGAAGAATGATCCGACGGCGTTTGTTTGTTTTCCGTATTTGACCGAAGACCTCTGGCAAACAAATTGTTGTGTACCATTCAGAGTTGACCGTTCTACGTTCCTCTAAAGGCACAGTTGCCGCATGACCAGTTTTCCCGAAAAAACAGGCGACCATTTGTTTCGATGTGCTTCGAGCGCGAACAACTTTTGTTGGATTGGGTTCATCTTGAAACACCCATACAGTCGACTGCTGTTTACGTTCCGGCTCATATGCATATATCCATGATTCTTCACCTGTTACAATCTTATATACGTCTTTTGAAGCACCACGATTGTATTTATTGAGCATTTGTTTGCACCATTGACGCCAGCGTCTTTTTGAGTTTTTGTCAAATTGTGTGGGATCCAACGAGAACATACGTTTCTCACAGCTAAATGATCATGGAATATTTTATATATGCTGGTGGAACTAATGCCTATGGTTGCCTCAATCTCACAGTATGTCACATGACGATCTTGCAGTATTAGGTTTTGCACAGCATCAATGTTTTCTTGAAAAACAACTGATTTTGGACGACCTTCGTGAATCTCGTCGGTGAGCGAATGGCGGCCACGATTAAATTCGTTATACCAGCGTTTCACAGTGGCACAGGATGGAGCTTCATCGCCAAATGTGGAAGTAAGTTGATCGGTGCACTCTTGTCTTGATAATCCACGTCGAAAATCGTAAAAAAATCATCGCACGAAAATGTTCACGAGTTAATTCCATTTTATTGTTGTCGCGCAATCTCCAAGGCAACATAAACAACACAAATCAAGCTATTGACAAAACATTTGAAGTACGTTATGGTCAATAATGCCAGACGATTCCGTGCAAACGTCAAATCGCGCCTAACTTCAATCAGTGTTGCCAAGGCTCAAAATATAGTGGCCCTCGTACAAGACTTCGTGCATAACAGTCCGCAGTGCATTAGTTCGGTGCAGCAGTACTCGTACGCTAAGGAATGCTGAGTGTGATCTAAGTTGCTCGCAAGAGACAATTTGTTTGGAATATTGTTACGTCGGCTGAGTGATATTCGAGTTGCCCGGAGGGACAGTGTTAGTTGGGCGTCGTGCGAGACAATGTGCATTTGAAGTGTTACGCAAATGACTCATCCTGCGATTAGGCCAGACGCGGGCGCAGCAGTGCTCTGAACTACAAGTTGCGACTGTGAGACGAAGCCAGTGTGACGGGTTCGCGTCCCGGCTACCTTACGGAAGTGTGCGGAGAACTTTTCCGGTATACCAGGTTAGAGTCCCGGCAGTGGGCACCGCAGGTGAGCGGGACCAAGAGCAGAACTAAATGCGCGTCGTACTGTCAAGAGAGGAGCAGAGAAGCAATGTAAATATCGTGTAAATAAAATGTACTTCTGTATATACTGTACACGATGTTTCTACATAAGAGCCCCTTGATTCTTTCCCCGAGATCTGCGGGATTTTGTAGTGTTTTGGTTCCTGCAAACTGAGTCGGCCGCGTTGGTGTGAATTATTGTACGTCAGCAATGTACTCACTCGGCGTGGTCTGGCTACATTGCGGCTTCCAAAGGCGAGACAGCAACTATTTGCGTGGCGTCTCTGCTTGGTCGCTTACAAGAGGCACCATAACGAATATATAAATTGTCTCTGAAATGCTCCATTTCCTCCAACAATTGTGTTCATACATTCAAGACAAAACTGTTTAGCAGAAAGAGTCTGAAGCACTTAATAGTTATAACTTCTCTATCTGGTAATTTACAATGCATTACAGAAAACAATAAAATTGCGAGCGAAGCGAGCAAGAAATTCTTTATATACAAATTTTTGCAAACTGAAAACAATATTGATTTAATATGGCACAAAAAATTTGGGCGCCATTTTTTCATTTAGATCAGTCGGCACCCAGGGCCAACTTCCACAGCTCCCTATCTAAGGCTCAGAACTTGATAAGACTAAGGAAAGGAGACATTGAGAGCGAAGCGAGCATGGAAATTTTACGAATTGTATTTTTATTTGTATAAAAATTAGCTATCGAGGGGGCAATTGCCCCTTTGTGCACCTCTGCGGGTGCTCTTGGCTGTCTGGAAGAAGTAATACCTTCAGTATCCTTTTGTCCTGTTACTCTCAGATTCTACTAGTCTTGCATTCTTTTACCATAATGTTTGCTCCTCTAGAATTGATTTTCGTTCAAGGTTGGGGAGGAGCAATGCCCATTGTCCCCCACCTGTGGTTGCTCCACTGTGCCCCTATTGCCCCCCCCCCTGTGGTTGCGCCACTGCACCCTCTTCTCCCGTAGTTGCTTTGAACTTTAATCGCTTGAAAATTCTTGATTTTCTTTAAGGGTATAATGTTTAATACAGGCGATGAGGTTCCTCTACACTCAATTTCTAAGTGAAAGTAAAATAATGTAGGGACTTGGACGTCTGGAAGGGGGAAGGGTCAAGAATGGTCACACCACCCCCTTAGAAATCGAATGTCACCCTAAAAGTATATATTTAACATGTATAATTTAATTTCAGTCATAGTAATTTAAATTAATGCAATAATTTCACATTCAAGTTGTGTGTTTTATTATCGGGGTAATATTCCTCATGAAAAAATACCTTGCTTGTTCTTCCGTGGAAAAAATCTGCACACACATATTACTTTGTACAGCATACTCTAACATCGGTTCTGCGCAAGCTTCGTTTGATAATAATTGAACGGGATCAAAACGTGCTAGTTTTTTATTCTTAAAATTAATCTGTACAATCGGATTTACCATATGGAGTTATGGGACATCTTTGCTCGTGTATTTATTTACCATTGTTTGCAAACCAATTTGGATTATTCTTCTTTTAAATTATAAAGTATAAATCTTTATATAAGTTGCCAATGTTAATGCCATTGATAGTGGTGTTAAGCTTAGAACTGTTAAGTGATTCTTTTGTAAAATAAAAGAAAGCGAAAATAACATCTTTAATTTAAGCTTATTGCAAATTTTACCAAGAAATTACAATATATATTTATTTATATCACATTAAGATCGCCCTGCCATCTAGTAGTACGTTTTTAGGAAAGTCTTAAAGTGAAAGGCGTTGAGGGTGACTGACGTAGCCCGTCTTCCAAGTGACATTCTTGTCAAGATAAATTGGAAGTTCTTCCAAACTGGCATTGCTAGGGAGCAAAAGTCCTCCTTTATTAAGTTCTTCCCTGTTCTACATCATTCTAACTGCGCCCCTGGATGTAATTTCTAGCGTTCAACAGAACCCTAGAGTCATCTTTTGGTGTGCTGGGAAACATATGGATGGAAAGGAGGTTGAATAAACTGCGCCCGACCATGGCTTACGCTTTAAATTGACACATCTTTCACGGCAGTTAAGCATGGGGAAAAAATAGTAATATTTCCTATCCTATATTTTAACTTTGTGGTGGATTCGGTGCATGGGGAATGTGATGCTTTCAAATATTTAGGGGGAGAATGTTTCTACCATGAAAGCCTTGGCAGTGGCGAATAATTGTCTTTAGAGTAGTCTGTGATATACGAAGGTTAGTCATTTAGTAGAGACTCGTCGTTTACGATGTGAACTTTAAATAAATAAAGGTAGATGGAGTTCAGTCTACGAGTGCTTAAAGTGTAGAAAAATTCACAATAAGATTTACACAATGCAAGACATCACTAGTGTTAATTTTGTGTTTTTTCTTAAAGCTCTGTATACTTTTACATAGATTAGATATAAGTGTGCGTTTCTTTCATTATTCTTATATCCTAGAACCCTCGTAAGGAAGTGAGTACAAGGAAAAAATAATACAGTTTTGATAAATCATCTGAGTATGAATTAACTAACCGAAAGATACGATTATTTAGTGAATGATAATGTCTTAGTTCCTTATTTTTTAATGATTCAGTAACAAGATAGTTATTTAAAATGTTACTGTTTCAACAGAAGTAATATAATAATAATTAGTTGCTATTGAAATAAGGTAAAGTATTTCAGAATACCCAAAGTATTAACTCCTTCAACATGATGCTTGATTATGACACGAACACAAGTCCTTAATTCCTTAATATTCCGAATCATTGTTCAACATCCAGAGTTTCGACACACTTAACTTCCCTGTGTTGCTGCGGGATAAATCCGAGTTATTCTTCATCGCCTGTGAAAATCTACATAACGGCTGAACAAGCTCCGGCAGCACACCAGTAAATGTTCCAATGTGAAGGGGAACGATTGATTGATTGATTTGGTGTTTTAAGTCCACTTTATGCACAGTAAGGCTAATCGGAACTGGACCTACAGTTTAAAATGAGATCCGAATCACCATGTGCCTCCATCAGGTATCGAACCCAGGAGTCCTTGATTATAAGGCGAAGAGGCTACCACTGCGCCATCGAGGAGGCCTGAAGGAGAACGAGAATCCTGGGGAATGTATTCCGCAGCTGGTTTACTGACCTACATAGCTCTTTCAATCCCCCAATTGTCTTCGGGGTGTGTGTCAAAGATCTCAGTAAAAGCTGTAGGGGTAGCATCGCTTTCCAGTTGCAACGTTGCCAAGCGTATGTATGTTTTTTTCAGTTGTTTTCATTAGCTTGTTTGTACAGTGCTTGGGTGTTTTGTGTACTACTTTTCCGTACTCTGTGTACTATCTTACAACTTTTATCCAGTAAGGGCGCTAATTAACTCTCTCTTCTCTGTTTTATAGTACGTTTTGCAACATTCGGTATATCTGACGTTCATTTGTTTCGTCCGACAGTAACGTTCGGAGCATTGTGACACGAAAATGTCCGATGTCAGTCGAAAGGAATTCAACTGATCGCTGATTCGTTGTTTCCTAGCCGCCAGCTGGAAATGAGAGCAATATAGGAGATGTAGGGTCCTACTATTTATTAGGCAGAAACTATATATCCTGACGAGCTAACGGATCGCCACTCTGCCGCTCCATGCCAGCACCGAGGTTCGACCAAGATACTTACGTCTGCGTAACTCATTACTGAGACGTGGATCTATAGGCGGTAAAATCTTGTAAAATAGACATGCAAATAGCCCACACCCATCTCATTCTAAGTTTCTCTTAGTGCTAATGGGCAAAAGCTGAAACAAGCCCTTATGCGCGGGTCACGTCCCGTTGTTTGTTCGTCCGTCCGTCGAACTCTAAATATGAACTCTATAAATAGATATATATACAGGGTGTTTCTAAAGGTCGTTTACAACGCTTGGGAGGTGATTCCTCACACGAAAACAAGCAAAAAGTCTAAGTTCCATTTTTACGACTGAGGCTTCGTTTCCGAGATAGGAGCCTCGCAAAAGGTGACAAAATGATCGTCACTCCTAACTGGGACGAATACTATCACATATAGAGAGGCGGTTCCAAGGGAATCATAAAGGAATCGTATGTGCTCAGTCCGGAAGTCACTATGAAAAGTTCACTGCACGCATGCGCAATGGAGTCCTCAAAGGAATTGGGGATTTCCAGCAAAAAGAATGCATGGAAAAGGTATGTAACGCAGCAAGAAGGACCGTGACAGTGAGAAATGCGTTAAAGACAACACACCCCGACCTCAAACATCAAAACATGAGCACGGAACACAAAATCCGAAAAGTTGAGCACGCTTGCATACCCCAGTTACACGCGAGGAATGAACGAATCATGTCATGTGGCATACGAGAGACACATTACTCCACCAGGAGGAGGGAAAGAAAAACACAATATCAGATGATTGCGACAACGTGTATTTTTACACGCGACAACTACGTAATCCCCCCCACACACACACACACAACAAACAACAAATGCTACAATATCTTACACACAGACCGTGCGTGTCACTTTATACCAACTGAAGATGTCACTTTCACCACACAAAGGGGGTGGGGAGCAACACCAAGAGTGTTCGCAAGCGATCACTGTGACGTAAAAGAGACCAGTTTTGAAAGCGTTGCGCAGGCAAGTCTGGCTCTCGTAGTCTACGCTTGACCTTCATGACTGCTGTACCCGCGAGAGGAGCTCGAAGGGTTGGTTCTCTCCGGCAGTCGTCCCAGTCGTGTTGCAAGTGCTGGGATTTGATCACCAGTTCGCTCTAGGTTGCCATACCCATTGAAGAATACTACTGTAGTATGTTGTATTGGAAAAAGTTGAATTGGTGGAGTGGGCAAGTCAAATATCACAACAATTGGTCTGTGGTGTTCGTACGGTGATACGGCCAATTTGTGCAGTGTGCCAGTGTTAAACAAAAACAATACTTTGCAGTTCCAGCTCCCTATTACACAGATGGCTGCGTATACGACCCAGCAGCTAACAGACATGCATCTCATGTATGGAGAGGCACGTGGTAATAGCCATAAGGCAAGGCGTCTTTATGGAGAACGCTTTCCACATAGACGTTTACCGTCTCACGCCTTCTTTCAGGTAGTGGACAGTCGACTGCGTGAAACAGGGTCAGTATTTCCTCCGCGGCAAGAAGTTGGAAGACGCCGAAGTGTACGCACACATCAGTTTGCAGAAGATGTGTTAACAGGGGTCGCAGAACATCCTGGCACCAGCACGCGCGTGCTCGCTTGGGCACGAAACACGTCTCATGTGAATGTTTGGCGAGTGTTATCAGAGGAAGGAATGCACCCGTTTAAACTGCAGAAAGTAAAGAACTGTTACCTCGTGACTTTTGCCCTCGTATGGAGTTTTGCCAATGGTTGTTGCATCAGCTGGACACAAACCCACACTTCGGGGCAAAGGTATTGTGGACAGATGAAGCCATTTTCACCAGGATGGATGTCTTCAATAGTAGAAACAGTCATGTGTGGGACTTTGGCAACCCACATGCACTTTTTGTGGCCCATCTACATCACAGGTTTTCAGTGAATGTGTGGTGCGAGATAGTACATGATCATTTAATTGGATCATACATTCTCCCTGTTCGCCTGAATGGTCGCACGTATCATGAATTTCTTAGTGAGGTTCTGCCTGAACTGTTGGAGACCGTACCTTTGGCACTGCGGCAATAAATGTGGTACCAACACGATGGGGCACCAGCTCATTTCGATCGTAATGTACGACATTTTCTGCATGACGAGTTTCGCAATAGGTTCATTGGTAGGGATGAGCCTGTCTTTGGCCACCGAGGTCGCCAGATCTCAACCCTCTAGATTTTTTCTTCTGGGGAGAAATGAAAACCCTCGTATAAGACACACCTGTCACATCAGCTGAGGACCTCGTTGCTCGCATCAACGTCGCCGCCGCGACGGTAGCAGATAAACCTGACTTGTTTGCTCGTAGTCGACAATCCTTGATTCGTCACTGTCATCTCTGCGTAGACGTGAACGGCAGACATTTTTAAAACCGTCCGTGATTATCGCCCTCGGCAAATCCAAGTGAGAACACTCTTGGTATTGCTCCCCACCCCCTTTGTGTGGTGAAAGTGACATCTTCAAATGTTGTACAGTGACACACTGTCTGTGCGTAAGACATTGTAGCATTTGTTGTTTGTTGTGAGTGCGTGTGTGGGGGGGGAGGATATTACGTAGTTGTCGCGTGTAAAAATACACGTTGTCGTAATCATCTGATATTGTGTTTTTCTCTCCCTCCTCCTGGTGTAGTAATGTGTCTCTCGTATGCCACATGGCATGATTCGTTCATTCCTCGCGTGTAACTGGGGTATGCAACCGTGCTCAACTTTTCGGATTTTGTGTTCCGTGCTCATGTTTTGATGTTTGAGGTCGGGGTGTGTTGTCTTTAACGCATTTCTCATTGTCACGGTCCTTCTTGCTGCGTTACATACCTTTTCCATGCATTCTTTTTGCTGGAAATCCCCAATTCCTTTGAGGACTCCATTGCGCATGCGTGCAGTGAACTTTTCATAGTGACTTCCGGACTGAGCACATACGATTCCTTTATGATTCCCTTGGAACCGCCTCTCTATCTGTTATAGTATTCGTCCCAGTCAGGTGTGACGTTCACTTTGTCACCTTTTGCGAGGCTCCTATCTCGGAAACGAAGCCTCAGTCGTAAAAATGGAACTTAGACTTTTTGCTTGTTTTCGTGTGAGGAATCACCTCCCAAGCGTTGTTGATGGATTGATTGATTTAGTTTATTTTACTTCGCGTTTTGTGCCTCTTGGCTAATTTGCGAAGATGGGGATGAGTGATGAAATGATGAAATGGATGAAAATGAACATTCACAAACAACCATACCCGACCGGGATTCGAACCCGGGACCCTTGGCGTCGCAGCGCGATGTGCTAACCACTCGGCCACAGGGTCGGGCCCCAAGCGTTGTAAACGACCTTTAGAAACACCCTGTATATACCAGATATCTTTCCTTATTCATTGAGACACACAACTTACTCGATACGGCGAACCTAGAAGGCGAAGAATGCGTGATAATTCCGGTTTGCGCCAACAGAAGATGTCTGAGCGCAAATATGCTTTACTGGTGATCTACCCTGATTAGAAGAGAAAAATTAAGACCCCTTTCGTTTGGAAATTTTATCCTTTGTTCATATTACTATGATGGAGGCACACAGTGATTCGGATTCCACTTCAAACTGTAGGTCTAGTCCCGATTAGCCTAACTGTGCATAAAGTGGACTTAAAACACCAAATCAACATATCACTATGCCCTAATGAACAACCTCTATTTCAGATAACATTAGCCACAATTTCAGGTTTTGAAGTTGTGTGCGTGTGTGTTTCTGTACACACACACACACACACACTTCTTACTTTGCCTCTAATTTTGCGTCATCGTTCTCAACTTACCGAGTAAAGTACGGTGTTGCGAAAATGTTAATGTCCCTTTGAGGACGAAGCATGTTGCAACAAGGCAATGTCAGTTCTCATTGAGGCTCGTATCAGCGTACAGCCTCAACGGTGCATGCTACGTTGAAAATTCAAGCACATTATATTGAAAACCTCATATTTCTAACTTTCTCCTCTTTCCATTTTTTGCCATCTGCACTAATAACGCAGTTGTCCTATGGTGTCAAGACTTTTGAAACACCCTGTACATATACAGATTGTCAAACATTGAACTATTATAAGTTCATGGGCTTAGTCTGACACCATTTTCGATTTTACTGTTGAGTCCTGGCACATCCAAAACATAAGGTTTTATCCAAAACAAGATCAAATAGCTGAAAGGGTTATTTTTCGATTTCTCGCGGCCATATTGGCCGCCATATCTAATATTATTTGATAAAGTGGGTCTTTTTAATTTCTTATTATCATAATACAGTTATAAACTGCAAATTATGTGAAAATAATATGTCGTGAATGATAAATAACTGCAATAAACCTACAGGTTTCAGGTTTAGAATCTTCGACATGACCGCCATTTTGAAGACACCATTACAGATAAATGAGGGCTTAAAAACTTGGGGTCTGGAGCATTTTAGGTTCTGGAATTAATGTAGTATTCACCCCCCAAAGGGCACGTTCTCCGCCGGAAGTGAAATATTTTCCGGTGTTCCGACCGCACTATAAATGAAGCTACAAATACAGTATGTAATTTGGTATACCGAAACATATGTATATTAATTTTCAACTTAAATCTAGAAAATTTCCCTAGTTGTCAGTCGATGGATGTGTCCATTCATGTCAACAATAGAACCATTCGGTATCTTTTGATTGATCGGAAAGTAAGGTATAATTTCGTGACCTGAAAGAATTGCACTTACTGGTATAGTGGGATACATATTATGTAGCCTATACCCTGTCTCCAGTGGCGTATGCTGAGTCAAATACCTGGACTAACTCACAACACCTGATCCTAGGCTATGGATGAAGGGAAAAAACTAGGTTCATTCTTGACATCTTCAAAGAATTCAGGTTGCCATCACAACGGTTGTCAGGTTGCCAAGTTATAAGAATTGAGGTTGCCAACTCCAAACAATTGAGGTTGCCAACTCCAAACAATTGAGGTTGCCAACTCCAAACAATTGAGGTTGGCAAGTCCAAACAATTGAGGTTGGCAAGTCCAAACAATTGAGGTTGGCAACTCCAAACAATTGAGGTTGGCAACTCCAAACAATTGGGGTTGGCAACTCCAAACAATTCAGGTTGCCAACTCCGAAGAATTCAGGTTGCCAACTCCGAAGAATTCAGGTTGCCAACTCCGAAGAATTCAGGTTGCCAACTCCGAAGAATTCAGGTTGCCAACTCCGAAGAATTCAGGTTGCCAATTCCAAAGAATTCAGGTTGCCAATTCCAAAGAATTCAGGTTGCCAACTCCAAAGAATTCAGGTTGCCAACTCCAAAGAATTCAGGTTGCCAACTCCAAAGAATTCAGGATGCCAACTCCTTTTTTTTCTTTAAGCAGGTTAATTCTCACACAGTTTCGAACTGATTTTTCTTCAGAATTTTTCTTTCTACGCTTCGCAGATAGCCTCGAATATACGCTCCTGCCTGTCTCAGTTATCTCGTTCATTGGTGGAGCTGTCTCGCGTCACTACTTGCCCAGATACTTGTTTTCGTTCTTCTGTTCCAGAGTGTAGATCGATCCGTCTGTCTATGAATGAAGCGTTTTGTTAAGTCAACTTTATGCACAAATAGGCTAGTCGGGACTGAACCTACAATTAAAAGTGGGATCCGAACCACTGTGCAACCCAGGACCTCTGATTACAAGGCGACAACGATCGGGGAGGCCCTGTCAATTGACAACATTGGACATTATAACGGCCTTTCCGTAGCCAAAGGTAATCCGTGCTCCCAAGGTGACCCACGTTACGAAAATCATATTAGTATTTAACACAGCTAATAAATGGCACTCCATTAATATACCCATTCCCCCTCAGGTGCACCATGCAGGAAACGAACTGTCTCTGGCTGCCAGCGGCCATTTTATTTAAGTTCTTGTGGACCCCTGTGCAGACCAGTTCTCCACGAAGGTCGCCTATTCGTCGTTATTGTATATAATGCACGTCAACAATAAAAAGTTGGACACCAACAATTTTCTATAATAAGATGTAGAAACGTGAATCAACATGAATAAATATGTTTTCTTTAGCACAAGCAACAACTATAAGCAGTGGGCCACCTTTGGGACCCATGGGCCACTTTAGGAACAGATGTAACTGTTTTGTAATTCTTACAAAAAATTTGCAAGGAATGTTACAAAATATCCATTTGGTAAATTAGTTATACGAGTTATTTTAATTTCAGAAATTTATCTCTCATTAGAGATTTGTAAATTGCCTAGAAGCTTAACTAGGACCACCTTTGCTGGAGTTCTTGTTGGAATACCCTTTACATTGGGGTTAAGTGTGGATAAGTTAAAAAAATTTAATAAATCATGTCGGTTAGGTTTATGTAGGAAACTATAAATGCCAGAAATATAAAATTTTGTATACTGAATTCGCATTCAATTACCACTTAATGATATCAATTATCCTCATTAACAATTCGTTAGAAATCTAGAACCAATAACCAGAGGATGTAACAATGGATTAATTACTATCCATGAAGCGTATCGCAGTTGGGTACCAAATGCAGCTTCAACTTGTTCTCCCGTCCTCTCTCTCTCTCTCTCTCTCTCTCTCCCCTTCTCTTTAAACATTTCTCTTTTATGATGTCCTTTAATCATGTCACATTGCTTTCATTATGTTTGTACGGTTTCGGAACGCAACTTTCTTTCGCAGCTAATATATATATATATTCGAATCTTGCACTGTTTTCCGTAAGCATATTTGTAGTTGCTTGTCTGTGAAAGTCAAGTTGTGAGATCGAGTTGAAGAAGGATAGCGGAAGCCTTGATGCGTTTTTTCGGGGTGAATGCACCGTGAAGGAACTTCAGGGATACGTACTTAAGGAAAGACGTGAGTTTTTATGCGTGGAGACGCATCTCCCGTGTTTTTCTCCACGCTTCGGGTGTCTTAAAAAAATCCCTTTGTGTAATTCCACACTTTTCGCATTCCTGAATTTTCCGGCATAATTTTTGCATCTCGGCTTCTCCCCCCGTTTCGCAAATTGTTTGAAACGGTTTTCGCACACTTTCCTTCTTTCCGTATATATATTTCGTTCCGCCGTGCGCCTCCCTTGCGAAATGAGAGGAGGGGGCTTGTGTGGCGGTGGCCCCCCCACGGGAATTATTCCTGTCATCTCCAGGCGAGTATCATCCAGGCATCCTCTCCTAAACCATGTTAAAAATTCCATTACTGGAAGAGCAAAGGAGAAAGAGGGTAGAATCTGGAGAGGAGATTCTCCCCCCCTTCCCGCATCTTCCCCCTCTTTCCGCCCACTTTCCCGGCCGCCACAACATCTGTCCGCACGGTCTTGCCTCCACGTCCCAAGCGGTCGTCATGGCAACCGGCTCCGAGCATCACTCTCGACTAACTGTTGCTTGCTGGGGAAGGGGGGATAGGGGGGGTGCTGCGGACCAGGGGTGAAAGGGACGCATGATCGGCGAATTGGCTTTCCGTCTTTGGACACGCTACGTCGTCTCCCCTTTTGAGCGAAGGAATTAGACCGGGTGGCAGGCAGGTCCAATGTCCGGGAGATGATATTAAGTGCTCGTGCAGAAGGTTGGAGACGAGTCTCGACTTGCGAGTGAGCGAGCCTGTTCAGTTCTCGGTCTCGCCTCAATATATAGATAAAAATCAAACAATGGGCGTCGCCACTGGAGGTCAAGGATGGACTGTGCCCAATGGGCAGTAGCAACCCCCCCCCCCACTTTTGCCTTTGCAAAAGTTAATTGTCCTTGCCCTCCCAGTTTTGGCACCTTCACCCCTTAGTTTAGCGTAAAACAACACTATTGAGTGCAGTTTACCACCGGAATAAAACTGAATCACGGTGTCTTAACATTATCATAGAGGTACGGGATCAAACCATGGGATGCGTTACTTCACAGTAAGGAGCATAGGCTTCCGTAGAGCATGCGAAGGATCTACAACTAACATAATTTAAATAAACACTGGAATGAAAGGTGGCACACACAGATTGGTTTAAATAGATTTGCGACTGAACCGGTACATTCATAATTAATGAAAGGTATTACCTGTCTCGTGCTGTAGATCTAGTCAGATGGAACCTCCTTATTCTCACACACATAGAAAGTCTATTTAACTGATTGTCAATAACTTAAGTCCCAAAGACATCTGCCTGCTCCCAAAATCGTTGGAGCCTAAAACTCCTGAACTTTCAACAACAGACTCACTCCCTACTTCTCCCTAAGATCAACCCTTTCTCTCTCAAACTCCAAGCAACAACTACTCCTGTCGCGAAAACCCCAGAACAACAATTTATCGTCTCTGGATAATAAACCTTTTCGAGCAAGGCCGCATCTCCAGGAAGCTATCAACTCGGGGTAAGCCCCGACACCTAGCGACCTGTTGAGTGAGATGAGTCAAGGCAAAATGGATAATAAACCTTTTCCTGCTCCCACAAAAATAGGCAATAATTAGGCTGGAGAGTTCAATGAATTGCCATCGCAACAAGCAATGTGTGAACACGTGCATTGTCTTGATGCAGAATCACCCCTTTAGAGAGCTTACCCCGTCACTTAGTCTTCAAATCACCCCGTAATTGCCTCACCACGAAAGCATAATGCTCTCCGGTCAGGGTGTTTCCCTTTCGGAAACACCCTTAAGAGTCCCAGAAGACTATTGTCATAACTTCCCAGCAGAGGGACTGGACTTTGCCTTCTTTGGGGTGGGGGAGCCGGGATGTTTCCACTGTTTTGATGCCTGTTTTGGCTCCAGTACATAGTGATGAGCCCAGGTTTCGTCAACAGTCGCAAGTCGTTCAACAAATCCGCCTGGATCGGCCTGAAACAGCTCAATATTTAGTTCTGAGATCATGCGTCTTGTCAACTTTTGTTCACTTGTCAGAAGTTTTGGAACCCAACGCGCAGAAACCCTTTTCATCCCCAACTGGTCATCCACCATGCGCTCCACTGTTGATTTGGACATCTTCAGTTCCTCTGCAATATATCGCATAGTCACACGTCTGCCTGCAAGAATAATCTTGTGCACTTTATCTACATTTTCTTGTGCCACCATCTCCACTGGCCTGCCTGGGCGAGGATCATCTTCCACACTCACTCTCCCCCGCTTAAATTCGGCTACCCATCTCTTCATTGTGACAGAGGATGGAGCATCCTCTCCTAATGTTGTCACCATATCCTCATGGATTTCCTTGGGACTCAATCTCTTTTTCAACAGATACTCGAGCACTCCTCGTATCTCTTTTCTCTTCATTTTTCTGACGTTACGCACTTAGCACACTTCTAGGTCCTGCATAGACGAATAGGATGGTTAGAACTGGACACCGCTTTGCATATATACTTACAAAGCATTGCTATTTCAAATCCCAAAATTATTTTCAGATTGAACTATCAGAACCCTATCAAGCTCACTACTTATGGGACACCCCTCGTATTTAAATCTTGCTAATTTTCAGGTTTTGTTATTAGTATCGCTATTTGGAGGGTATTTCATGCAATCTAAGCCTTTCTCTCAGACAGTGGCGTACGCAAAGGGGGTTTCTTTTTTCGGGAGGGGTTGGAATAGTAAATGTGGATAGCACATGGCTTCGTTTTGGAGGGCAGGATGCATAATAAAATATTTCGTATTTTTGGAGCTTTTCAGTGTATTAAAATCGTATTCAAAGACAAAAATGGTAATCGGGACTCACTTGAAAAGAGGTTTCGCATTTACACATTTTGATTTTTTAAAGTTCTTAACGGATTTTTATTTGAAAATTGTGATTTTCTCAAAATTTCGGTATGGGCTGGAACACCATCGGCCAGCCCTCTACGTACGGCAGTGTTCAACGAACATGTTGTTTTTTTTGTGTGTGTGTGTGTGTGTGTGTGTGTGTGTGTGTGTGTGTGTGTGTGTGTGAACAATGAGAATTAACTAAATAAAGTTCCTGGTTCGCTGTAAGAGGCTAATGTATAGACAAAGGCTAGGTGGACAAGAATACAGTCACTAGTCCGCCTTCCCATTGTATTGTTTACCGCAGCACGTTTGAATCTCTCTTTTTAAAATGTCTCACCTTGTTGACTAGACAATTATTCAAACGACAATAAGCTTAACTAATGTAAAATGTTTTGTTGGTAAGAACTGCGAGACAATCCAGGTGTGAATTATCGGGGACATTTATGCGGGGAAAAAGCCGGGAAAATTCCGACCAATTTCGGGAATCTAATCCGGATCTCCCGCGTGATTGTCAGACGCTCTACCGACCAGACCACCGCAGCTTCTTGGATGAGTTCCATACTTTGATTATTTCAATTTATTTTAATATATTTTCTTGTTTTTATGGATTTTCTTCACCCTTGAAATGTCTCACCTGGTTGACCAGACAATTATTTCGTAACAAAGAAACAAAAAAATGCTCCCAGGCAGTGCGGCAATTAGGGAGGCAATTGCCCCCCCCCCCCACTTTTCTTCTCTTTTGCCCCCGAAATATGCTAAACCTTATCTACAGAGGGGAATATACTGTCTTTGCTCCTCCAGTTTTGGAACGAAATCTGCTCCCAGGATTTGATAAAAATAGAATGACTAGAAAGTAATTTCGTTCTATTGTTTTCATAAATACTATTTTTATGTAGATCTCCACTACTTAGTAGTAGTGGTATTAGTAGTAGAATTAGTAGTAATTCAGCTAATTAATTAATTGTAAGTATTATTAATTAATTGTGATTGTTATTATTATTTAAATAAAGTATAAGAAAACAATGGTAATGTGAATTTGGAGAAAGTTTTAGAATTAACCCCCCCCTTGATGAAATCCTGTGTACGCTACTGCTCTCAGACATCCCGTGTAAAGAAGTCTACAAAATGGGAACTGACGGTTTGATAAATAAATATGTTTACAATTTAATCGAAGTCATATGCCGCCTTTCACGAGCTTTGTTTCTGCATTATGAAAAACCCATCTGAAATTTGCTTCGATGGAAAGTCACAGAGCAATTTTATCATCATATCCGGATAAAGCCGCTCCTCAAATCTTCCAGAGGGTTAGTTCACAGGAAGAAATGTTCCCATCCACTACCCCCTTCACTCCCCCCCCCCCCCCTCTATTTCAATTACAAAGTGCGATCGTCAAATCAGGGTCGCCCGTATGAGAAAATCAAACGCGTTATCGCTGCCGCTGCCAAGACCCTTTCAGGCCGGAAGCACATGGTGTTGTTCCATCGCGAGCACGAGCGCCTCTATCGGACAAAGCAGGAATTTTTAATTTTCTGTCGTTCGTCAATTCTCCGCTTCGACAAGGCCAAGAGCGAAAGAGGTTCGACAATTGGATTTCTGCTACGGAAATTCATCAGGCACTGCAATGTCCGTTCGCAGTTGACTCTTTTTTTTTTTGTTGTTTTTTTTCAAAGAACCCATCGTCGAATATTGAAATATTTTTCCTTCTTGAAATGAAAATGTCGCAATAGTGTCTAATTGTTTACGGAAGGTACGGATTCATAACGGAGATTATATAAAACATAGACTGATGACATAAGCATACGAGTTATGTCTACAAAATCATGATAGAGGATAGATGAAATCCCTACAAATGAAACCATACAAGCTCCCCACCCCCACTCTCCGCCACTTGCGTTAGGACTATTACCTATTTCAATCCGGATGACCAGATCGCCCCTCCCTCCCCCCAGCGAACAGGAAAAACTATACAAATATACAATCTCTTGGAGAGGAAAGTATAGCCCATATATTTGCGTGTGGTATTTGGTATATTATGACCCTGAGTAGTCCAGTCTATCGATCTCGGTGGCGGAGTGGTTAGCACAGCGCGCTACAACGTGAGGGGTCCCGGATTCGAGTCCTAGGTAAGACATGAATGTTTATACTGAATGGAAAAGTCGACAGTTAAGTCAAATTGATATAAAAAGATTTGAGAGGAAGCTGCCGCTTAGGGGATATCCTTCTAATGATATAAAAAAGACGATATGATGTCTATTTGCCGGGCGAAAGACTCGGGTTCGATTCTAGAGTTTGGCGATTGTAGGGTGGAACATTTTCAAGCAATGTCCTTGCATGTAATGGCCCTGAATTACCTGGAGGTAACCTTGGGAAAAGAGGGAAGAGCTTGGTGCTGATCACATCAGCTCTACAAATGGACAAGATTGTGAATATATGGGGCACTACCTCCACCCCCCACTTTATTTTGATATTAACTAACTTTCCGCAGAAAAATTCTAGGCTCGCCCCCCCCCACCCCCTTTTCCTGGCACGTCATCGATCTTCACCATCCGTGCAGCTTAATGGCGCAAATATAAGTGACGTTAATTAACTAACCAGTCGCCTTCCATTGTGATGATTCTCATAATATTGCTCTGTATTAATTTGTTGGATAATGTAAACTACTTCACGATTCTTGAGCCAAAGCTTTCATGGCACGAAAATTGGGGCAATGCTCACCCAACGGTTCGGTAAAGTACGCCACTGTTCATAACACAGAGTTCTCAGATTATCTTTCATTAGTCTCTAATTACCAACCCGTGTCGGACATCTGTTGTACATCTCGTTCCTCTACAGTGTACAAATGAACGTCATTTGGGCCCTCACGAGTTTGAATCTCGGGAGTGGTATCAATGTGACACGCCACATGTGGCATGCCGCTTGGAAAACGATCCTCAAGAAACAAATGCAATCTTTCACACCGCTATGCATCGTACAACTCTTCGAAAAGTGATCCAAACACGGTGTATTTATATCGTTGAGATCAGGTCACGTATCATATTGTAAAACTTTTAAGAACAAAAGTTGGACGCAAAGCTTAACATTAACTACGTACGAGGGTCACTATTTATATTTTGAGCCTAACAATGAAAAAACAGGAATTTGACATTGAAAACTGCTTTATTGTTTTTCGAAGTATTCTCCTTTATGGTCAATACACTTTTGCATTCGTTCGAACCATTTGTCAAAGCAGTTTTTCCAATCTTCTTCAGACACCTCCATAATATGGTTTTTGAACGCATCAACGGCGTCTTCCGCCGACGAAAATCGTTGTCCACGCAATTTATTCTTGACATTCGGGAACAAGAAGAAGTCATTGTGTGCCAAATCAGGACTGTACGGCGGATGACCCATCAATTCGATTTTTTGACTGTTCATAAAGTCGGTTGTTAGACGAGATGTGTGACAGCTGGCATTGTCTTGATGAAGAATGATCCGACGGCGTTTGTTTGTTTTCCGTATTTGACCGAAGACCTCTGGCAAACAAATTGTTGTGTACCATTCAGAGTTGACCGTTCTACGTTCCTCTAAAGGCACAGTTGCCACATGAACAGTTTTCCCGAAAAGACAGGCGACCATTTGTTTCGATGTGCTTCGAGCGCGAACAACTTTTGTTGGATTGGGTTCATCTTGAAACACCCATACAGTCGACTGCTGTTTACGTTCCGGCTCATATGCATATATCCATGATTCGTCACCTGTTACAATCTTATATACGTCTTTTGAAGCACCACGATTGTATTTATTGAGCATTTGTTTGCACCAATTGACGCGAGCGTCTTTTTGAGTTTTTGTCAAATTGTGTGGGATCCAACGAGAACATACCTTTCTCACAGCTAAATGATCATGTAATATTTTATATATGCTGGTGGAACTAATGCCTATGGTTGCCTCAATCTCACAGTATGTCACATGACGATCTTGCAGTATTAGGTTTTGCACAGCATCAATGTTTTCTTGAACAACAACTGATTTTGGACGACCTTCGCGAATCTCGTCGGTGAGCGAATGGCAGCCACGATTAAATTCGTTATACCAGCGTTTCACAGTGGCAAAGGATGGGGCTTCATCGCCAAATGTGGAAGTAAGTTGATCGGTGCACTCTTGTCTTGATAATCCACGTCGAAAATCGTAAAAAATCATCGCACGAAAATGTTCATGAGTTAATTCCATTTTATTGTTGTCGCGCAATCTCCAAGGCAACATAAACCACACAAATCAAGCTATTGACAAAACATTTGAAGTACGTTATGGTCAATAATGCCAGACGATTCCGTGCAAACGTCAAATCGCGCCTAACTTCAATCAGTGTTGCCAAGGCTCAAAATATAAATAGTGACCCTCGTATTTACACTATATATGCTCTGAAATGGTGTGAAAATGCAGTATGCTACGTCACTTCCAGTAACTATGGCGGTCCTCCCAGTTAGATCCGAGGGATCCGCTGACCAACGACAGGTGCGGTCCTCCATTCACATTGGGGGTTAGGCGTAGAGCTAACAACTCTGCACTGGGGAAAAAAATAAGAAAAAAATTCCCAAGGGAAAATATTATCTTGACAAAGATAGGAACAGATGGAAGGCTTGTGTTGCTGCAGCCATAAACCTTCGGGTTTAGAATGCTACAGAGACCACTTCCAGTAGCTAGCTAGCCCAGAAAGAGGTTTGGAGGGGATCTTCACTCATCTTTTAGGACACCTTCCCTAAAAAGGGAGGGGGTGCATATACAGAAGTGTATGGCAAAATATAAGACTAACTGCTAAAGAAAATGTCATACGATCACTTACAACATTCTTTGACGCAAATACAATCGAACACGGCACTGGTACGTTTCAAATTTTAAGGGAAATATAAAATGTAATCCCTTGCCTTCGACTGTCGTTTCATATTTAAGAAAAAAAAATCTCAGACCAGGTCCCACTCGAAATAAACCTAATCACATCTTGAAATATCCCTGGAGAAATCATGAGATTTTTAATATTTTAGAGATTAATTTCGAAGGCTGCTCAGATGGATTACCACGGTGTCCCTAGACTGGGGAGCGGAGACGGAAGCAAGTTCATGGACGTATAAAACTAGTAGTGACTTATTTCTCTTTTGATACATTCCAAAAGATGGTGAACAACTAGATTGCGATTGGCGATCGCTCGCGACGCGATTTTCGATGTTCGTAGGCTGTATTTCCATGTATTTGTAGGCACGCAAACTCTTGCATAACTGTATGAATCTGAAATATACATACTATGATCATGTTGTAACATTGCTGATAATATTTAAAATGAAACCAAATATTGTTCATTGTTTTCTACATAGCTTCTTAAATCCTAGAGATGCAAGGTATTAAAAGCAGGTGGCTAGATATGTAAATTAGGCGTTGTACAGTCACCGGCGAAGATAATAGTAGGCTAATTGTCCGTCACTATCACTATCGTGTGTTGTTTTGTGGAGTAGCGTTCCCTTGATGCGAAGCAGGTATTGTACTTCTACTCACTGACTTGTTTTTTTCAATTCATGATCAACACATTGTGGAAAACAGACTGAATGAAAATGATGGGCAATTCGCATACTATTTCCTTTGCTGTTGAGTGTACCTTGTTCGAAACGGACCCTTAAACTAAGACTATAGCAAGAACAGATCCTTCAAGATTTGTCAAAACGAGACCGAGAACGAGAGAGACCGTAAAATCAAGACTACACCGAGACTTACTGTCGAGTTTCTCGTTTGTTCGAAACTTTTATATTTAAATTATTTTCTTTGTTATTTAGCATCGCTTTCTGCAGTTTTGGCTAATCGCGAAAATGGGGATGAGTGGCAATATGCTGAAACTGATGAGGGGACGCTCGCAAAGAACAACAATGCCCAGGTCGGAATTTGAACCTAAGACCGCTGGCGTCGTAACGAGCTTATACTAACCACTCCGCTACGGAGGTCGGTTATGTTGTGCAACTTTTTCGGGATGACTAACTAATTCTTTATAGATGGGTCATTTTGTTTACCATAATTGCAAAATTAATCCATTAGTGTCAACTATGGAAGTTAGATCATCCGTTGAAAACATGCCAGGTAAGCATTGTGCATATGGTCTTTGCTGAAATGATTGAAGGTATGATGATTTTCTTTACCTTTTCCGAAGCCCTGCAGAAACCGTGAAAAAATTGTAAATTGGTGAAGTACAAATTTTCCACTAGGCTTCTCATACCCTTTCCTTAACACACGCGAATCTGTTTGCAGCATTTTCCCCAGACACGGCGTTATGACGTCAAATTGAATTTTATATTATCCATTAACCTATGCACTGTTGTTGCATTACACAAAGCTTGAGTTCCACTGCTCTAGACACTGAAAGTTTGTGTGCTGCTGTATCTGTTGCATATACACTATTACGAGCTCCGAGGCGAAACCCAGACTTATCATTTGAGAACGAGACTGACATTACATCTGCAAAGTCTCGTCTAATCTGGATACCATTCCATAGCGTCATAGCAGTAACTGATTGTCAAGTTGAATGAAAAACATGAAACAACGGAGGAAGAAAAGCAGTAACGATACGAACACTTACGTAATTACGTCCACATCCGTTTAAGATTTCCCTCTGGGTCTTGAAAACAGAAAAAAAAACATGGCGGAGACAGGGGGCAGCACTGAGCGCGAGACGATTCGCAACTGTTCTCGGAACGGGCAATAAACGGGTAATGTACAGTTGTAATGCTCCGTCGCAAAAAACTGTTGAAGCAGTTTCTTAAGGTTTAATTCTTGTCTGAATACAAGTTTCAAGAGAAGTAATCTTACGAGAGACTAAATTCTCGCCTTGTTTATGCTCCCCCTTCATTTAGCCTTGAGAAATTCTTTCCGGAATGAAACGAATTAAGACCCTGCAAGGTTGACTTCATATTCAACATAAAACACAGAGTAGGTAATTTAAATATCATAATTTCTGGTATTCCTTCGCATTGTGCGAGAAATGTTGTCTATTCAGGCATTAAAAACATTGCACAGAGCTGCTAGAAATCTTAACACTACGGTTTATTCCGGAAAGATGGAAACTAATTCATCGGGCAAACTCAAATTGCGCACAAAACCTGGCCAGAGATGAATGTTGATAAGGGTTCACTAATCTCAAGAGCACGAATTGCGCACAGAGCGGCACATGATAGGAGCAGGTGGATGTCAATCACGAATTGCGCACAGAGCAGTGAAGTAAAAGTGCTCGTGATAGATTTCAGCCAATGACGTTCGGCCTAATGTGAAATCTGTTAAATTGTGTGAAGCCATTTCTTTCATTTGCAGTTGTGACATTAATTTGAACTCGTGGGAATAAAGTGACTTGCATACTGTGGAATAAAGAGTAGCAATATGGAAATACAAAAATAAATTGGAGTGAGAGAGGAAACGCAATTCTCGTTTACTTAAAACTACAGCGCCTAGAATAACGTAGTGTGGAAAACGGCATGCTTCTGCGCTCTCAGGTTGGTTCCACTCGAAAATGATCCGCTAGAGGCGCTGGTGTTGACCCCGGTGCTTGGTGTTCGACTGCTTATAATGGAAGTAAATGGAGTTCTCGCTGAAACGTCTGATTCTTTTACATGAAGCATTTCTATGAATGTGATAATTGCTATGATATTTGGTACAGTGGTCGCGAAGATATTAACGAACATTCTAGACAGTCGACCACGTCCTGTTATCGTCATACTTTCGTTAATAATACGGGAGAAAAAATACACGTGAAATGTTCTTGGCAACTAAATTTTTGTGTATGAATTAGGTTCATTATTATTATCATCATCATCATTTCTTTTAAAGATATACACACTGAAGCATTTGAATTTTTGATATTTACTGTCTCTTTTCTTCCGCTTTAAACTAATCGCGGCGATGATGATAATGATGATTCCATGAAACGACAAGGGGAACCCCACAAAATTTTCTTAGTGCCATCGACATGAGTGTAAGGCAACTTTCAAACCAATGGGACAAGCGACACGGGATGTTCACACTGTCACACTAGTGACACACACTTCCAGACTGTAAAATAGCATTCATTGCACATGAGGGTCCAAACAGCAAACGACACGTTCATATGGCGTATTCGCGTGCTACTTGTTACTTCGGTCGGAAAGCTCCTTAAAGGAAGGGTGCTGAGACCGAAGCGACGCGCTACAGGGAGAGTTCCCAACTAAGTGTCAAGCGACATGGTGCCTTCAGTCTATTAGCAAGCGTTGCTTGCGAACAACAGATAGGCGACACGATAAACCGCACATTACAACAACAGATCTAGGCGACACGATAAGCCACACGTGTCGCTTTGTCGCTTCTGCGTCGCTCAAACTGGGCTATTTCCTCAATAGCTTGCAACATGTTGCCGTGGTTTGTTGTTCGCGCATACGCGATGCAATGAGTGTCTTGCTTTAGGGAGATTGCGCACCAAAGCGACAAGCGGCACGCGACACTTATCGCTTGAGGTTTTCACCAACCGAACGTTGGCCTGTGCTTCCCGTCATGCCGCTACGATGTGAAATGTTGCTCTTGATTGGCTCCTTTCCAAGTATGTGTTACTTCGGTATGAAAGTTGCCTTGGACCGAATGACCCGTGTCGCTTTGGTGTGAAATCCTCGTATCGTTTGTCGCGTGTCGCTTTGGTGTAAAATCTCCTTGAGGAAACGGTGCAGTCAGAGCTTTTGTCCCTACGGTTCGAAAGGCTGCATTGATTTCCGACTGCTCGCTTTCAAGCGACATTTGTGGTTTGTCGCCTCGGTATGAAATATCTCTCAGGATACTATTTATATTCTAATAACATAGAAAAATAAACTCTCAAATTAATGCCATTTCGTGACTGCAAATCACTCCACAAATATAACTGTTTCCATCAATTCACTTACCGCCTTTCTAGAGAAACAAATCTACACAATATATTCCAAAAACTAACTAAGCCGCATTACTTTCATAACAAAATTGGCACCTGGGTCGATCGCACTGCCATCTAGTTGTCATCGTCTCGGGGAACCAGTTTCTTGGGTCGTTTTCCACACTACGTTATTCAAGGCGCTGTACTTAAAACATACGATATTGAAATCTACGGGTGAAGAACGCTGGACGTGTACCAGTAAATCATGTAAGGTCATACTTTACACACTCGGCGATGGAACTGCATTCTCGCGGATGGAAAAAGAGCACGATCATGATGCCCTCCGAGACCAGGTTTTAAGGAGAAAATCCCTGAGCAACAGCATCAAGAGAAAAGGAGATGAGATTGAGGAAAGACCTTCTAAGTTAATACACAGAGAGTTACAGAAGCAGCGGAACATTGTGGAAACCTTAACACGAAAGGACATGAAGCTCGTCAGGAACAACAACAATTACGCTCGGTTGAAAGTACATCCTAAATTACCCAAAACTTCGGATGAAGTTCAGTTGACGCTCGATGAAATAGAAGTGAGGATCATTCGTGATGAGAACTTTTTGTTAAACAACGACAAAGAAAAGGGGATTGTGATTTTTTCTTGAGACTCAAATCTTGAGTACCTGTGCGAGAATCAAGTAATTCTAATGGACGGGACATTTGAGTATGCAGCGTGTCACTCCCACAGTTGTTCAGCATACACCACGTGTGTTCGAACGGATCGTATATTCCACTGGTATTCTACCTACTTAAAGACAAGAAGAAGCAGACGTACACTGATGCTTTAGGGATCTTGAAAGACGAATGTGAGAAGAGGCAACTTCGATTGCAACCGAAGAACGTTGTGGTCGATTTCGAGCAAGCTATTCATGAGAGCAACATATCTGTGTTTCCACGCACCAACGTAGTGGGCTGTCGATTTCATTTGGCGCAGGCATGGTAAGTGAAAATAAACTAATTTTCTATTTGATTACGATAATTGCATTGATATTTTTTTCAATATGTATCTATATTCTACATATTCTAATCATAATAATAATCAGAAATGTATATATTGTTTAGTGTATTAATGCATATCATTATAAATATACTATTTTTTTGTAGGTGGAGGAAACTTCAGAGGTTCGGTTTGTCTGCAACATACAAGGACATGGACTCCGAGAAAGGGCAGTGGCTCCACTACTGCTTCTGTCTAACGTTCTTAAAACCCGAAGATGTTGAGGGCGCATTCTGCGATTTAATTGGGATGCCACCACTGGATGAAAAATTGATTGGCTTGGCAGACTATCTTGTAAAAATTATATTGACCAAGACGAGCACGCTACTTTCCCACCACGCATTTGGGCAGCCGATTCAGCTTCTTTGTGGAGGACGACAAATGCATGCAAGAGCTTTCACTCCAGATTCAATGCTTCGTGCAATTTTCCGCACCCGAACATATACAACTTCTTGAGGAGCTTAAAGTCAGCCCAGACAGACACTTACGTCCGTGCGAAAAGGAAATGTTCCACAGACTGACAAGAGAAAACAAAAGCAGGCATTCATCGAAAATAAATTAGCACAGCTTAGAAATAATAATATTGATCGTTTGAGTTTTGTGAAATGCGTATCTTACAAGGTATCTTGTTAACTAGAAGTAAGTGGTTTAATCATAATAAATTTGTTAATGTCTATATTAAAATGTAATTGTTAAGTACATGTGACTCGTTTGGATGTCTATATCAAAATGTAATTTGGTATATGATTACTGACAATTTTGCCCAAATCTGAAAAAAAAAATATTATTCTTATTCTTAGTTTCATTAATTGTTACATGCTTTGAATTTGTTCCATTTGTGTCCATTTGTTCCATTTCTGTATGTATTTCCAGCAAACTGATGCTTGGTGTGCAGGTCGTGTTCGGTGGAAGAGGGTGATCTTCGGTCCGGTGCGCAATTCGGGTTCGGTGAGACACCTGCACCACGGTAGATGCGGAATTCGTGCGAGCTCAATTCATCATCATCGTTACTATCAACTTTACGTCGAGGGCGAATCATCGTTTAAGGGAGGTGAAGAGGAAACAAGGAGAAAATATGGCTTGAGAGCAAAATATATTGTTTGCTATAAATGGTTATATTTTTTAGAACTTTACATGTTTGTTATTGCAATTCTTAAAACCAGTGGCGGTGATTAGGGAGTGCAAGAGGGCAGTTGCCTCCATGTTTTGCTACTTTTTTTCCCCGCACTACGGTCTCATAATACTAAGTCTTGTCTAAAAAGAAAGTAAACTCCCCCCCCTTCCCCACAAGGTTTGCCACCCAATCGCCGCCACTGCTGTCAACTATGTAAAGCTCCTTTTGCATTAAACATAAAAAGCTCATCATAAAATTTTAATAACACGTTATAAACAATCTGTGTGATTAAAACAGTAAATTCTCAATTACTGTTACCAGAACAAACATTTGTATTTTGTTGTTTAAGGGGATGAGTGATGATTGGATGCAATTGATGAAGTGAAGGGACACTAGCAAAGAACACATGGTCAGGTCGGGATTCGTAACCGGGAACTTCAGTTGAAAGGTCGAAAGTCCATCACTTAACGCGCTCGGCCATGCGGGTTATGAAAAAGAATAACGATGTGGAAAGTGTCTTGTAAGCTGTTTTGTATCTGATAAGTTTCTAATATAAGAACTGAAAAATGTTAAAAGGAGCTAAAAGAGCGAAATTGGCGCACAATAATGGAAACAGGTACTGAAATGCCAAAAGACTAAAAAAAATATTTCAGTAGGTAAGGGCAAGAGAGGGTAAGGAGATTCTATTGTGAGGCAGCCACGTATAATATATCCGTAAGTACACTCCTGTTCACATAAAGTGGCACATTTTTTAAGGTCAGACGATGGAGGTATGAAGGGGAATGAGTAACCCCTGCGCGCTGTTTCTGAAGCCAGGTCACGTGACAGAACCGGAGAAGTCAGACCAAAACATTCGAAGACGCCGTAAGAAAGCATGGAATTTTGTGTCCTTTTTAATAAGATTTAGGAAGCAATGGTGCCTGCTGAACACACGGCTGTACTAACAGAAGCGACAGGAAACCTGAAGGAATAATATTCCATAAGCAAATAATGGTAGCCATAGTTTGTTTTGTAGTATTTAAGTATAAAGTAGACCTCGAGTTTTCGTTTGTAGTTGGAGCCTGCTTCCATGCTCCTTCCAGGCCGCGTGCGCTTGCAGCAGCCGATTCGATGTTCTTCTGTCTGTTGAAGTCATTGGTTGAAGTAGATGTGGCCATCTTACGCAAGCTCCGCCACTGGGTTCAAAACAAAAGCAAGGAATGATACGAGACTGCAGGCACCTGGGTCAGACAGTTGAAGTATGTGCCACTGTTTCTGAACAGAAGTGTATAATAGAATATCTAAAATGTGTAATTTGGGATAAAATTTTTACAACTTTTGTCATGAGATTGGAATTTTTCATGATTCGTTGTTCGACATTTTTATAATTTTATGTAATACACTTTCAAATAAATTCATTTGAATAAAACAAAAATGAAAGAAATGTGAAGTGTGATTATATTCCACGTTACTCAATTGTTACAAATAGTATGTTGCTACTTGCGATTCGAATTAGAAATCGAAGCGTAGATTTGATCAAGTACAAATTCATGCAAGCAGAACTATCGTTTAAGGACCTGCAGATACGGCTCTAAAGGAAAACAAAGGCGTATCAAAGTGCTATTCATTCGGCTTCACCTCCTTCGAATGCAGGGGGAGAAAAAACAATTTTGAAGGAAAGGTTTGGGGAATATAAATATATGAGAAAATAGGAAATTACCAACTGAAATACTTTTTCAAATTAGAAGAGCTTTGTTCAAATCAATCATTCAACTTATACATTGCTGTGATAAACCTAGTACTTTTTTAACTTTTTAGGCCATATCACCTAATATGTATTATGTATTCACCGAGTGTGAAGCTTTCTTATGTACTTTCATGTAGTCCTAGTCTTACGCTGTTACCGTACGCATAAACATGAGTGAGCCAAAGGCTACAAAAGAATAACTTATTCTGAACAGGTGATACCAGACGGTCGCTTCCTTACAACGCACCTCCCCCCCCCCCCCGTCAATGATTGGAACTAAGTTAGGTTTCATTTCAAAGAGAGTAATTACAAGTAAGTTTCTTTTAGTAACATACAGTAAAACCTCATTAATGCGGAATAATGGAGGGATAAGTTGACCGGTTTAACGAAAGTCCGGATTAACTGAAATAACCTAAAAGAACAGTAGAAAGTGCATTAAAACTCCGTTTATAGCAAAAAAACACGTTTATTATGGTGTATTTAAAGGGCACAGGCCTAAACACACTATACATTACAGTACAAAGTCTGCGGGAAACAGAATTTCATCAGTGGTTGACTGCCTTTCCTTTGGGAAGTTCTCCTGTTGACTTCTAGCCACATTTAAAATCTTGCATTCTGCTTTTTTTTACTATCTGGATTAAGCGAAGTACGGCTTATCGGAGTCCGGATTAACAAGGTTTTTCTGTAATTGTAACTCAGTTACTTTTAAAAAGTAACTTTACAAAAGGTACTTTCACAGCATTAATGAAACATATTTTTGTTTCTTATTTTCTTAATACTTCCGAGACGGATATAATTCCATTTGACCCTGCTTAGATAACTGTGGATAGATTCGACATTAAAATAACAATCAGCATCAGAAATAAATTTTTAAAACGTGTAAACAAGAATTCACATCAACACCTCTCAGGTGATGGAAAGCAAGTTCTAGATTAATAGAATTTCGGGAAGTCAATGGCTAACATTTATACGTGTTGAACAAATGATGATGCCCGAGAAATTTGGAACAATGTGCGACGATCAATCAATTAACTAGCTCATCTCTCTCTGTTATGAAGCAGAGACATATTGCCCAGAACGCTTTTGTTCTAATAGTTGCAGCTCGCGCCGCTCGTGTCGCTGCAAGTAGAAGACAAGGTAATCGCCAGTAGTGTCATCTATAAACTCCAGACTCAACTATTAGGTTCGTGATTAGGAATGTGGGAGTTTCGCTTAGTTCTGGATACTACCGGAATAGTGTTGTGACACACAGGCCTGAAATAATTCCTCTGGAAGGATAAAGTGTCCCTGTATTCCAAGTTAATATGTTGTTTGCAAAGAAAAGCCTACCTTTGTTTCATACAAATTGAGGAATTTGTCAATTGAAATTTTCACGTTGGTTTTTCGGTATTTAAAAGGAAGGTTAAAGAGCTGACTTGTCAAATATAGATTCAAGCAACAAATGCATTTATACCCACCCCATCTCTCTCTCTCTCTCTCTCTCTCTCTCTCTCTCTCTCTCTCTCTCTCTCTCTCTCTCTCTCTCTCTCTATCTATCTATCTATCTATCTGTCTATCTAATCTCTTGCCCCCTCTCCAGTCACTGGAAATCTAAATGCACGTTATATGCATAAAAAAATTCTGAACTGTTAGAATTTTCAAATGTACATGTTACTACTATATAAAGTTAATTTGAAACAGTGGTGTTGCAATAAATTTGCTGCAATTCTTTAATTCTTTAATGTGTATGACAAGTGATGTCGCCACCAGAGACCGTGCTCTAATACACCTAGATGTATTAACACCTAATTTTAGATCACACTTTTGCACACCAAAACAACCCAATAATAATAATCAGGATTCATTCATATTGGTGATAGAATCTCGCAGAGAAAGAACACGAGACAAACAAATGATAGGATAGAAAGGTAGAGAAGAAAAACAGGGGAATAGAGAAAAGTGAAAGATATATAGAAACAGAGGAAGAAAAATTGAGGAAGAAAAGGAGGAAAGAAAGAAAAAAGGCAGGGCGAAAAAAGGGAGGAAGTTAAAAAAGAAAATGTAAGAAAAGAAAGAGGAAGGAAAAGGTAGAGACACAGAGAAGGTACCATAGAAAATAAAGAGAATGGAAGACAGAAAAGAAAGATAATGGAAGATAGAAAGGAAGAAGAAAGGTAGAAAACAGAGAAAGAGAATGAAAATAGAAAGGAGGAAGAATGGGAGATAGAAAAAGAAAGATAAAGAGAAGATGGAAACGGTAGACAAAAAGAAAGAAAAATATAAAAAGAGTGAAGAGAGAATGCAAGATATTAAAAGAAAATAGAAAGGAAGCGGTGGAGAAACAAAGGAAGAGGGAATGGATGATAGAAAAAGAAAGAATGAAAGGAGGGTAAATGTAAAAAAACAAAGAAATGGAAAATATAAGATAGAAAAGAAAGATGGAGGAGACAGAAAGAGATGGAAAATGGAATAAGAAAGAGGGAAGAGAGAATTGAAGATAGGAAAAAGAAAGAGAGGAAGTAAAAGGTTAGAGAAACAGGGAGAGAGAGAATGAAAGACAGAAAAACAAAAAGATAGGAAGGAAACTGTAGAGAAATATAGAATGGATGATATAGAAAAAGAATAAAACAGGAAAGATAGGGTTACATAAACAGAGAAAGAGATTGAAACAAACATTTTAATGTGCAGCTACATGCCCCACTTAAAATACTGCTATTATATACCTACATTGTATACAGGTATAGATTGGTCTAGTTCTCAGCTTTCGGCCCACTGCCCGTGTCAACCTGCTGGCCGGACGAGAAATTTAAAGGGCGGGCAAGCGACGTTTGGACAACAAAGCTGTCTTGCTCCACGTACAGGCCCGTAGCCAAGATTTTAATTCAGGAGGGGCGCTCATCCATTATCATCATGGTCTGATTTGAGAAAACTTGATTAGTTGAAATAATAGTACACTAATATTTATTATCACGGTTATAATTGCTATTTTACAATAATAACTATTGTAAGTTATTAAAAATAAACCAATTTTAATCCAAACTTATTGTTATTATTATTATATAAATGGGGAGACATTGCTACTCGATCCACGCTATTATTAGATCCAACACAACTGTTGTCCATTATTTTCTTATAATAATAATAATAATAATATCGTCTTTATTGAGAGGGCGTGTTTCGGCTTCGCGGGCCGTTCTTACAACAAACCCTTTAAAAAAACATATTACAATTGACACTTTCCACTTCTTGAAAATCATTGTTGCAGTAGAAAGAATAAAAATTTAAAAAAATTAAAAATAAATAAAATAAAAACATTCCTACTTATAATGTAAACAACTAATGTACTGAAGGTACAGAGTTAAATCTAAAACCACAATTAGAATACAATTATTACAGCTAAAACTAATACCAATATCTCATTCCCGTTCATTACAGAAAAGACAAATCCAGACACTTGGACAGTAGATGCTTCTTTAGATTTATTTTGTGTGTTGCAGGGTGGAGCTCCCCTGAGGTCAGTGGTGGGGGGGAGGTCATTCCATTCTTTTATTGCGGTGACTATGAAAGAATTCCCATAGAATGTTGTTCTGTGTACAGGAATCGTGAATTGTGTTTTTTGACGAAGGTTAATTTGTTTTCCTCTCTTCCTGTACGGAGCAATTTGATCATATAAATATCTTGGTTCCTTATTGTTCAGGATCCTGTACAATAACGACAATGCCAAAAATGTTATCCTCTTCTTAACGTTTAACCAATTAAGTTCCTGTAAGTATGGCGATATATGTTCTCTTCTTTTGACATCCAGTATAAATCTTATGCAACTGTTTTGAAGTTTTTGTATCTTGTAATTTAGAGCACTGTGGATGTTTATAAATACGGGGAAAGCGTAATCAATTTTTGGCATTACAAGTGTGTTGACTAGGTGAGTTTTCATTTCTTTGCTTAGCAAATGGAAAAAGTGATTTCAGTTTGGCTTCGTACAGTTAGTGTTAGTTATTTTATTTTGTTATTAACTTTTACACATTCCGTTAAAAAAAGGCTTTGAAAGTTAGTACCAAATTTTACTCGTAAAGTTTATATTGTGTGACCAATCACAAAGAAAACTTCAATATCAAATTTTAATACTGTATAGTGTTATCTAAAGAATTAATAAATGCACACGTTGCAAAATGTTATTATATAATATATAACCTGCTTCCTCTGTTATACACTAGGGATGGCCAAACGGATCCGGATCCGGGTCCGAAAATTCCTGATCTGGATCCGGATTCGAAAATCCGGATCCGCATCCGAGAGTTTCGTATCTCAATCCCATTATAATATTACCACACCTTAAAAGGTATTATGATCTTCGATTACAAAGAATTTTTTCATTAGTTAGTCCTACAAGATTTTTTTTCAAGTGTTGTTCCTCAAATACTTTGATACGCATCGGCTAACACACTCGTGCACAAAAATAATCTTACTTGTTTAACATAAAATGTCAGAGGTGATTTTGTAAATGCCATTGAAACGAATATGTATTCATTCGAATGTATTGGAAATGAAAACGCACATAAATGTGAGACATTCCATTCCAGGATGAAAACTTTAACACACATAACAAGATAGAAATGTTATACAAAAATTATACAATTGTTCTACAGTTACAGTTTTACAAATTAAAATAAAACCTTATAATATATGCAGTGTTATATAATTACAAAGTGTAAGACTAACAAGGGAGGTTATCTAAGTTTTCCCCTCCGATTTCCATGAAACTTGGTAGGTGTATAGTGGGACCCAATGGAAGAAATATGTGTTTTTTTTTGTTTCAGCTAAAAAACGGTTTTAGGGGGCAAAACCCCCTCAAATGTCAAGATGAGGACAAATTGAAGTGAGGATCTGACCCCTGTTTCCCCCTCCGATTTCCATGATACTTGACAGGTGTGTGTATAAACGGACCCAAATGAAGAAATGCGTGTTTTTTTGTTTCGGCTAAAAAACTATTTTAGGGGGCAACCCCCCGTCAAATGTCAATATGAGGACAAATTTAAGTGGGCATTTGACCTATGTGTCCTCCTCCGATTTCCATGAAACTTGGCAGGTGTATAGTGGGGCCCAAAGGAAGAAATACGTGTTTTTTTTGTTTCAGCTAAAAAACGGTTTTACGGGGCAAAACCCACTCAAATGTCAAGATGAGGACAAATTGAAGTGGGGATCTGAGCCCTGTGTCCCCCTCCGATTTCCATGAAACTTGGCAGATTTATAGAGGGGCCCAAAGGAAGAAATACGTGGTTTTTTTTTGTTTCGGCTAAAAATCTGTTCTAGGGGGACAACCTCCCCTCAAATATCAAGATGAGGACAAATTGAAGTGGGGATCTGACCCCTGTGTTCCCCTCCGAATTCCATGAAACGTGGCAGGTGTATAGAGGGGCCCAAAGGAAGAAATACTTTTTTTGTTTTTGTTTCAGCTAAAAACTGTTTTAGGGGGCAAAATCCCCTGAAATGTCAAGATGAGGACAAATTGAAGTAAGCATCTGACCCCTGTGTCCCCCTCCGATTTTCATGAAACTTTGCAGGTGTATAGATGGGCCAAAGGAAGAAATGCGTGTTTTTTTTTGTTTCGGCTAAAAAACTGTTTTAGGGGGCAAAACCCGCTTCAAATGTCAAAATAAGGACAAATTGACGTGGGGATCATCTGACACCTATGTTCCCCTCCGATTTCCATGAAATTTGGCAGGTGTATAGAGAGGCCCTATGCCCCCTGTTTCTTCCTAAGCCATATTTACGTGGTTTCGGGGTCTGATCCCCACTTCAATTTCTCCTCATCTTGACATTTGAGGGGGGGGGGCCTCTATACACCTGCCAAGTTTCATGGAAATCGGAGGGGGAGACTTAGACCTCCCTTGTAAGTGTATTAATTAATTACAAATCGCGCACGCGCGCACAAAGTACCGGATTCGTATCCGGATCAGAAAATTCCGGATCCGCCATCCCTATTATACACTAAACATTTTTCTAATGTTTAACCCTGCTAAGGAAGTAAAATTATTTACCACTATACATGATTTAAATTTGATATTTGTAAGATTTCGAAGGGGGGCTTCAGCCCCCTTAGCCCTTAGCCCTGCCTGTCCACATAACAACGAGGTGAAAAGCACGAGAGCCTGTTGCGAAGAAAATCAATTCTATGAATTCTTTTTTTAATTCGCATATGTGCAGAGATAACCACAACCATCATTTTGATATGCGTTGATTGCATTGACTCTGGGCTGACCATTATATAGGCTGCAACACTGTAATTAAGCATTAGGCTATTTCACAAGTGATAGCATATTTCCACATAAACAAGCTTCAATCACAAAAAATGCATATTTTTACGGATAGGCCTGCGCAGACTGATTTATTTGGTGGTGCCTTAAGGAGAGTTGAAATTGCCTATGTGGATTATGTTCGCATAATTGTCGTAACTTCATGTTACTTTTTCACAGAAACTATTATATGAATATGAAACTTTAACATTATAATCTTAACATTAGTTATTACTTTAGATCCACAGAGCTCCTCCATATGTCGGTTTGAATTTATATTTCTTGCGGATGCAGATTCGATTGCTACTGCAATGTTCTTGTTATGTATAAATGCATATAAAGAAATAAACCTTGCGAGTTGAAGAAGGTTGCATTGGCAATTGTGCAGGGCTGTTAAAGGTTCAAGAAACAATAAATTCTAATGGGTTATATTAGGTTCCGCAACGGGACCGGACTTTTTTTTTCCTCGCACAATTTAAATTCGCTCCAAGTTGCGTTTAATATCAATACGGAACTTGGATCGTGTTTAAACCGATCGGGAAAATAGGTTTCTGGGCGTATTTAAATTGATCTAGAAAAAAAAAGTTCCTGGATAGTTTTTGAATCTAGGCGCAGAAAAGTTTCTTCGACCGTATTTAAATTTATCCGGAGAAAAGGTTCCTGTACCCAAGGACGTATTTAGGAGGGTCCAGGGGGCCCGGACCCCCACGAAAGATTTATCAAGTACTAAAATTAAATAATGAAAAATATATTATTTTAGCCTTTGTTGTATAATTTTCTCTGAACTTATTGAAGACAAGGATTATATTGGGATCATACGGCTTTGAATGACATTACAAAGAATATTTATGTACACTACTACTCGATATGCTTAAGATATTAATCAGAAACTTACTTTTCTCCAACTGCATGTAACATCATTTTTTAATTTCGATAAATATTCAATTATTCATCTATTTGACATTAATTTCATTGCCAGGGCGCTTCTTTTAATGCACATTGTTCCGATCTTAACTGCAGGTAAGCTATGTAATGAATATGTTCTGTTATATCTATATTCTTATAGTCTTTTTTCCTATTCGTGTAATAATATAATATTAATTGATGTATTGTATTTAGTATTAATTTTATTTAATATAATTATTTTAAATTAAACCTTATTATTACTATTATTATTACTATTATTCCTGAGACACTTGGTTCGGACCCCCCCCCCCCCGAAACATATTTCTAGATACTTGCCTGCCTGGACAGTATTTAAATTGATCCGGAAAAAAGATTCTTATGCCGCATTTAAGTGTATACGGAAAAAGAGATGCCTGGATCGAACTGAAATACTTTACAGACAAAAAGGTTCTTTACCATCCAGAACCTATTTAATCTTGCTGATTTTCGCTCCAGGACCGGAATTGAATTTATTTAAAATTCCTGGATCTTTAACAACGCTGATCGAGGCTATGCTCGCGAGAGGGGTAAGTGAGGGCCTATTTTTGGATGAGCTCTGTGTAATTTATAAACAGAGAAGCATCTTCTTTACTACGTCATTACTGATATATATGCACGTTAAACTGACCTGTTTAATGCATGCAAACCTTAAAGTAAGTGCGCAGTGGAATTTCCGTCTTAAAGGTCTACTTATTTGCTATGGGGCAGCTATGCTATTAGAAAGTACTGCTACAACACTTTTCCAACTTAGGCGAGTTTATTCACATAATGTGCAAGCACAATTAGACTACAATAACGAAAGATTGTTCGATGATAAACTCGCTGAAAATGAACCTTGTCGGATCACTTGGTCAGTTTGATGAGTATTAACTAAATATGTTAATTACTGTCAAGTCACTTCTCCACGTAGTATAGACGAGAAAGATGAACAGTTATAATTTGAGTGCGTGATTGCAAGTTCAAACTTAAATCATTACGGAAAGTACTTATCCTTCTCCTCCATACAGTGGTTCCTCGTACACCTGCACCAAGTGTCTAGCTAGAGGAAGCCAACTTCCTCTCCCTGGGTCAGAACCCAAAATGCGCAGCCTGAAGGGCTGCGAGTTCCCACCGAGGCTTCCTTGTTACGTCATTGCGTTAACCGATTCTATTGACCTCTGGTGGCCACATTAAGAATGATTCCATCGATCTGGCACAAATTAACAAAATGACGGCTCCGCGCGCACTACGGTCCATATATAGTAAACAATGTCACATTGTTTTGGGAGAGAGAGAGAAAGATAGAGAGAGTTGGGAATCTCAAGTAAAACGAAATTCGTTACTATTTGTAACACGGACATTATTTTCACTATTTTATTAGTAGTTGCTACATTTTAAATTTTTTTGTGGACACATTGGTGGGTGCTCAGGCACCCCTGGTACCTCCGTGTGCACGCCTATGTTTTTACGACAGGTTTGCAAGAAGTTGCACACAATTGAATTAGACTTCCGTGAAAAAAAGTAACACTTTTACAAACAATTTTTCCTGAAAAAAGAACAGGCAGAGTTAAAATCTCTTTGTCACATCTGAAAGCAAATTCTGCTGGCTTTGCAGTGGTTTCCAAACTTTTTCGCTTCACGGCGCCCTTTTCAACATTTTTCCGCGGCGCTGAAGTCAGAATGTAGGCAATGTATTCAACACTTGCAACGCTCAATTAGTGTGGTTAGGTTGCTTGCATTAAGTTAAAAAATAAACACATACGTATTTAAAATCACAAACATTTTACATGTAAAAAACACTTGAAGACTGAAATTGGTAAACGCTGTAAGTGCTACAACAGTTTTCCACGTTAAACTGTTAAATGTGCCAAGCTATATAATGTGGTAAACGTGAAAAAAGTGGCTGGTAGCCCTCTAAGTAGTTCAAAGGGCGTGTAAATGCATGTTCTTACGGGCTGATGTGCGCAACGATGCGATTTCACAACACTTTCGCTTTTGGCACTTACAACGTTTACCACTTTTAGTCTCGCTTAATAAGCACATATTTGGAATAAGTATCATTTCAGTGAAAATACTGCAACATTTCGCGGCGCCCATGCAAGCCAGTCACGGCACCCCAGGCCGTCGCGGCGCACACTTTGGGAACCACTGCAATAAGGTATATTTCACTTTTTTCCTCCTGTGGAGTTCAATTTCACGAGCACGTAAACAGAGGGCTCGTTATTTTGGACGCGGACAGTAGTGTGCATCAAGACAGCCAAAAATAAAACAAAAAAAGTGGAAATTGTAACATCATTAAACGTAACACTTCTAACATAACAAAAACGTAAAATTTATATCAGCAACTATAGCACGACGTGAAAAATAGTACCACATAAGACCATCTATTACTTCCTATCCGCGAGATAAAAACTAGAGAAAACGTTCGTATTAAACACAATCTTCATAAACGATGCTCTTTTTTTTTTACTTTCAAAATGTAAGGAGGGTCACAACTACCATACCGGCCTGTTTTGAACAAACATGCTTTATAATTTAAAGCAAACGTGTGGATCGCACAGGCTCCATTTGACCTACTTCAAGGCAACAGATTGCTTGTTCACTGCAGCCCAGACGCCAAATGCGCACTTTCCACCCTCCTTCAACCATTCAGATTGTGAAAAGTCACGTTGAATACGTACACAATTTTGACCCACGACAGGAAATGTGACGTATTGTATTGTTCTCTGTTGTTACGAAAATCTAATCAACATGGTATTCAAGGCAGGATGAAGTCAATGCAGTAACAAAGATCTGCCGAATGAATTACGTATCTTAATCTCAACGTAAGAAAATGCTGCGAAATAAGATTCTCGCGTAACAGAAAGCTGGTTGAGTTCAATTACGAA